>NC_064640.1:365867047-366109547 GCF_023864345.2 Schistocerca serialis cubense | reverse complement strand
ATTCCATTTGTCACAAAGTAACAAAAACTGAACCACGAAATGCAAAGCGAAAATAGACAATAAGATAATATGCATACTTTTTTGTTATATTATTTTAATCATACTAATGGGTTGATATCAACTGTTTTATAAAGGGTAACTGAAATTAAATACTAATGGTGCGAAACAGAACATATTATTCAAATAAAATCACTCTGCATGAATGAGTGCAAAGGACTAAACATTGAAGTTAAGTCTCTTTCTTTCCTTTAATACCTGAAGCCTGAAGGTTTCCAGGAGAAGAGAAGGATTGACTGTGAATTTGTACACTGCAGCACCATCTGAGGCAGAGTCAGGTAAACAGCAGAGGGAAGGATAGAAAACATGAAATGGTACAGAACTGCAATGAGCAGTGAGAGACCCCCACCCCTGGTCATCTGTGGGTGGATGTCAACTTTCACTCCTAACTGGCAGTCCTCATTCAGTACAGAATACAAGCTTAGTTCTTAAGACACAGAAGATTTTAAAAATGTAAAACAGTATTGAAAGGAAAAAAGAAAAACAAAGGAAAACTGGAATAAATGAAGGTGGCAAGGGAGTTATGTTGGTCAGAAGCAGCCAGAGGCCCAGAGCAGCCAGCATCTCCCCCCCCCCCTCCCCCCCCCCCCCCCATTCATTGTATAACAGTGGTTGAATGTTCACTGAGTGGTGATAAAAAGAGATCACAATATGGTAACAAGCTTTCAAGCAGTGTATATAAACCAATTTTTTCAGAAAACGTAAATCTAGATCCACTGCTTCGGTGTCATTGCCTAACAGTAGAGACAAAGAGTTGTCAAGCCACACAGTAGCAAAGTTCGGCCACTTACGGGATATGGACTATTGATAGAGGATCACTATGACAACAGGGCGGGGGGCTGAGATGGGTTCTCTCACCTGAGGAACACCAGGAATCAACAAGGTATGCAAGATATGTAGTGGCCAAAGGACATTAACTTCCCTTTGAGAAGAGTGACAGGAAGATCAACATTTGGTCGAAAACCTCTTTATAGTATGTAGCATATTCATAGTGGCCATTTGAGCCATTCCTTGTTTGAAACCTCCAAAAGCTGAAGATGTAGTGTCAACTGCAACCTGGATCACAGTATCTTCCTCTTTAGGATTATAATCTCAGTAACTTCATTTGCTAATGAGTCTGAAAGATTGTTTCCCACAATCCTTACAGGACGTGGGGTCCACAGAAATACAGTTGAGCTGTATGACTACAGATTAGGATACTTTAGCTAGTGGGATTGGAAATATTATAGAGAGCTTGGATAATGAGCACTAATTCGTCTGTAAATATACTACACTTGCACAATGGTGGTAGCCCAAGAATGTGTGAAAGAATAGCTGAAGTGATTGTCAAACTCTGAGTAGACAGTGTAATGGGTGTTTGACTATTGTGAATACAAACAAAAAGGGGCACTTAGAGGACAATCAAACAAGCAGGTAACCCCAATATAAATCGGTCTGGGAACAAATGGTTTCCCAACACAAGGTATTATGACTGAGTACATGAACACCTTATAACAGAATCATGTACAATCCAAACAGCAAGTATACACTTCAGGGCAAACACATTACAAGTGTTCCACTTTGCCACCATTTATGGGATGGTAGGATTCTGCACATCTCCTCAGTGATGTCTGTACATGGTCAAAAATGTGAGTCAAGTTCCGAGTGCATTGACAATCATCTGCAATACATTCCTTGAGTTCGACACTATCAACAGGGCTGGAATTTAAGATAGCTTTTAAATATTCCCAAACAAAAAATCTAATGGGCTGCAGACTTAGGAGGTCATGATGGCAAAATGGATTCATATTTTGGAAATCTGCTGTGACATATGAAAATTTCTGGCATACCAGTACTCAAACCTGGATTTCCCCACATATTGCAAGCAATCATCTTTAACTGCTTCAGCTATCCAAGCCACCTCCAGGACCTATCCAAACCTCCACATGTCATGGAGTCTACAACCCTTATGCTTGCACATTTTGTGGTTCGTGCACAGGGAGAGGCAATTATTTTATCATCATTTTAGCGCATCAATGCAAAGATACATCATTGATAGTTGCAAAGTCTGTGTTTATACAGTGTATCTTCTTCTCTGAAGGACATCGTACTGTGAAGACACAGACACTGTACAAACATAAACCTTGTAACCATCAATGATGAAAGTTGTGGTATTAGTGAGCCCCAACCAATAAACTAGTCAAAATGCTACACTACTGGCCACAAAAATTGCTACACCAAGAAGAAATGCAGATGATAAACTGGTATTCATTGGACAAATATATTATACTAGAACTGACATGTGATTAGATTTTCACGCAATTTCGGTGCATAGATCCTGAGAAATCAGTACCCAGGACAACCACCTATGGCCGTAATAATGGCCTTGATACGCCTGGGTATTGAGTCAAACAGAGCTTCAATGACGTGTACAGGTACAGATGCTCATGCAGCTTCAACACGATACCACAGTTCATCAAGAGTAGTGACTAGCGTATTGTGACAATCCAGTTGCTTGGCCACCACTGACCAGACATTTTCAATTGGTGAGAGATCTGGAGAATGTGCTGGCCAGGGTAGCAGTCGAACATTTTCTGTATCCAGAAAGGCCCGTACAGGACCTGCAACATGCGGTCGTGCATTATTGTGCTGAAATGTAGGGTTTCACAGGGATCGAATGAAGGGTAGAACTACGGGTCGTAACACATCTGAAATGTAACGTCCACTGTTCAAAGCGCCGTCAATGTGAACAAGAGGTAACCGAGACATGTAACCAATGTTACCCCATACCATCACGCCGGGTGATACGCCAGTATGGTGATGATGAATGCACGCTTCCAATGTGCGTTCACCATGATGTCACCAAACATGGATGTGACCATCATGATGCTGTAAACAGAACCTAGATTCATCTGAAATAATGACGTTTTGCCATTAGTGCACCCAGGTTCATCATTGAGTACACCATCACAAGCGCTCCCGTCTGTGATGCAGCGTCAAGGGTAACCGCAGCCATGGTCTCCGAACTGATAGTCCATGCTGCTGCAAACATCGTCGAACTGTTCGTGCAGATGGTTGTTGTCTTGCAAATGTCCCCATCTGTTGACTCAGGGATCAAGATGAGGCTGCACGATCCATTATAGCCATGCGGATAAGTTGCCTGTCATCTCGACTGCTAGTGATATGAGGCCATTGGCATCCAGCACGGTGTTCCGTATTCCCCTCCTGAACCCACCGATTCCATATTCTACTAACACTCATTGGATCTCGGTCAGCGTGAGCAGCAATGTCGTGATATGATAAACCGCAATCGGGATAGGCTACAATCCAACCTTTATCAAAGACGGAAACGTGATGGTATGCATTTCTCCTCCTTACACAAGGCATCACAACAACGTTTCACCAGGCAACGCCGGTCAACTGCTGTTTGTGTATAAGAAATCGGCTGGATACTTTCCACATGTCAGCACATTGTAGGTGTCACCACCGTCGCCAACCTTATGTGCATGCTCTGAAAAGCTAATCATTTGCATATCACAGCATCTTCTTCCTGTCGGTTAAATTTCGCGTCTGTAGCGTGCCATCTTTGTCGTTTTGCAATTTTAATGGCCAGTAGTGTATTTACCAGCACTTAGGTCTAAAATCAAATGAGGGTAGTGTATCACTTTGTAATTTACACCTCATTTGCAGTGTTTTGAAATAAACCTAGCCTTAGACATTGAGAGTGTTGTTATTTTACTTGGGCATACATCATATTGGGGAAACCATTGGTTCCTGGACCCATGTTTACTAGAATTATTTGCTTGTTTTATTGTCCTCTACTCACAACTTTTATTTGTAGCTGTGGAGCCATGGAACCAAGAAAGTCACAGCAGACTGAGAGAAACAAATGCTAAAATGCAGAGGGTCCTCTCATTTACTTTGGTCCAGTGAACAGGTCCAATCCCACCTCTGGATGAGGTATGCACCATGAGGGGGAGGGGGGGGGGGGGAAGGGGGGCATGAAAGTAACCTGAGGAGCTGATTCAATGAAGAAAGGAAGAAGGATGAATGAAGAAACTCCAGGTGAACTATTACCGGAACAAAATCCCCTCATCAGAAAAGGTAATGGTGATTCGGTGCTCAGGGTAGCTAAGGACATATATTGCATAATTTACAGTAACTCCCCTATTATTTGTTTTAGAGTGCAGATAACATCTTCACTCTAAAACGAATAGAAAAATGCTGACAATTAAACATGGAATTGCATATTGCATTTATCAACTTCAAATAAGATTTTGATAATGTAAACAGTTCTAAACTGTGTAACATTATGAGCATCAGAGGATATTCCCCCTATTTAATTGAAATACTAAAAAGAATACAGCAAATAGTTAATATTTTAATGAGTACTAAAAGGACTAAGAATATTAATTTAACAACCACTTAAGACCTAAGAAAAAGGGAGTAACATTTCACCCATGTTATTCAACATATACATTGGCCATACCCACTAGAGAACAGAAAACAGAGATAAGCCCCAGAATGAAAATAAATCATGATACAGCAATTAATGTTTTACTGTTAACAGATGACTCATGCAGAAAGGGAAGATTTCCAAAGATTGACTTGAACAAAACTGTCAAAGAAGATAACTTGACTTTTGGACCATTTGCTTGGAAACATCAGTCTTCTGCTGACCACAAGAAAAGCTGTTTTGTGCCTAGTATTTTTTGCTTACAAATTGACATCAGCAACAGTGGATCTCTGTAAGATATACTATTATGGCATTTACCACCCTACAGCACAACTACACATGACAGAACAAAATACACTACACAAAATCCAATTCCTACCACTGGGGTATATACATGAGGAGCCAGTCATCTTAAGTAATATAAAGATCTCTTTCTTGCAACTCATGGTTAACTTACTGCTACCACTTGTGTTATAATCCATGTATACATCCAAGTACTTACATATAGGCAAAGTTGTTTCATGACACAGTGAATTGTTTGTTCACTACTCCCACAGTTAACTGAGGTACATCATATAGTGTGATTCTTATCCTGTACCTATTTCTTTCTGTTACCTGTCCAATATTATACATAATTTTCTGAGCACTACTTTCCATCCTCTAAATGTTTTTCTATGAAGCAATATTTTTTTCAGTGACACAAATGTTTACAGGTTTTCATAAAAGTACAACATGATACAGAATGAGGAAGGTTTGAAGAGATCTAAGAACACTCCTGCTGAACTTCCTGGCAGATTAAAACTGTGTGCCGGACCGAGACTCGAACTCGGGACCTTTGCCTTTCGCGGGCAAGTGCTCTACCAACTGAGCTACCCAAGCACGACTCACGCCCCGTCCTCACAGCTTTACTTCCGCCAGTACCTCATCTCCTACTTTCCAAACTTCGCATCAGCACACACTCCACTGCAGAGTGAAAATCTCATTCTGGAACACTCCTGCTGCTTGGTACTTGTCACTACAAATAGCACAATTGCTGATAGATTACTCCAGCCACTTATGAAACACTTGCTGTTAATCATCCATAAGGTTTATCATTGAACTTTCTGGATGTTCAGAAGTTCCAATAATGAATAAAGACTGCAGTGATAGACAAGACTTGATCTTTTGTTTGTGGCAAAAGACTGTAATAGACAGCACAACAATCATTAGCTAGCTCACAATAGACACTGAAACTGTGAAATATTATTACTAGCAGGGTACATGATTCTGTTATTGTCAGTAATGTGGGAATGCAAGTGTATATAAAAAATAAACTACAGTTTAACTAACATCTTGTCAACAATTAGAACATTAGACATTGAGTACTTGCCTTACACCATTCAGGAAAACCAGATAAAGCCTAAATCTGAATGGATTTTTATTTTATTATTTTTATGGGCTGAAATTTGAACTCTCATCTTCCTTAAGGAGATAAGCACATCACTTTTTATGGAAGCTTTTGACTCTGTGAAAAAATACAAGACAAATAACTGAAACACAAAATATAGTACAACCTGGTCTTGTTCAATCACTTAACATGTGAGTGCAAATTGTGAATGATCTCATGAGAAAGTAGTTTGTGCAAAAAGTGGGATATTCAAACATTCAGTCACAGCAAATCCATGCTATTTAGAGGCTGTAGTTATTGGAGATACACATAGTTAATTATGTAAGTACAATGGAACCAAATTATTTGCACAATGAGAATTAAACATAGTCTCACTAACAGTAACAAAAATAACATGTCTGTTGATATGTCTATAAACACTCATCAACAAACTGAATTCTTCATAAGTTGAGAACCTTTAATACATTCATGAAGTTAAATGTGTTTATTGCAGAAGCTGCACAGCATTGTTGATTTTACTTTATCTACAATGGCAGATATGGTATCTAGAGCATGTGAAATACTTCTGTTGTTCTTTAGAATTTTATGGTATCACTGGCAGTGCTGCAAAATGGTTCGAGTCTTACCTAATTAACAGGAAACAAATGGTATCATTTTGAAATATCTGTGGAATCAGCAATCAGTCTTCAGCTGATAGGAAATTAATAACATGTGGCATTCCTCAAGGTTCCATATTGGGTTCATTGCTTTTCTTGTATACATTAATGACCTCTTATCTGTTACATTGCCAGATGCTAAGTTTGGTTTGTTTGTTGCAATAATAAAGCAAGTCAAGTAGAGATTTAGAAATGGCTGCTAATTAAATTTTCACTGACAATAATAAATGGTTTAAAGCTAATTCACTGTCATTAAAGTTTGGAAAGACCCACTATATACAGTTCAGAACAAGTAAGAGACTTCCTTTCAACATGTGTATAACATATGAAGACATGCCAATAGAAGAGGTTGACAGTGTTAAATTTCTAGGATCACAACTCAATAAAAAATTCCATTGAGAAGGGCATACTGCAGAATTGCTGAAGTGCCTAAACAAGTCTGCATCTGCAATGTGAATGATGTCAGATACAGGAGATATAAATATAGAAAAAACTTGCATACTTTGCTTAATTTCATTCTATTATGTCATATGGGATCATATGTTCAGATAACTCATTAAACTGAACAAAAGTTTTTAGGGTGCAAAAGCGTGCAGTAAGACTCATTTGTGGTGTAAATTCAAGAACATCATGTTGAAACCTATTGAAGGAACTGAGTATTCTAACAACTGCTTCTCTGTATATTTATTCCTTAATGAAATTTGTTGCAAATAATATGTCTTTCTTTCCAACCAATAGCTTAAGACATAGTATCCATACTAGGGACAAGAACAATCTACATAAATACCTGCTTCTCTGTATATTTATTCCTTAATGAAATTTGTTGCAAATAATATGTCTTTCTTTCCAACCAATAGCTTAAGACATAGTATCCATACTAGGAACAAGAACAATCTACATAAACACCTAAAATCACTTACCTTGGTCCAAAAAGGGGCCCAATATTCAGGAACGCACATTTTCAATAAATTGCCAGCAACCATTAAAAACTTTGTTTCAGATAAAGCACAGTTAAAACAGAGTTTGCAAGACTTTTTGTGGGCAACTCCTTCTACTCCATAGATGAATATCTTAACAGGGACTGTTAGACCAGCTTAAGTAAAAATACCTGTTAGATTTCAGTTTTGACATCACTTGGTCATGACAGTCAAACTTAGGTATTTTGTGTATGATAAATTTATTATAAGTGCATAATTGTGTTTCATTCTGACAGTGTATTAATTCGGTAAATATTAGCAGTTCCAGTTTACTGTAATGTATCTATGTTTATTATGTTATACTTTCTGCCATGTTCCACACCCATGAGAATCATCTCATCTTTGAGTCTATGGAACAAGAACAGAATCTAATCTAATCTTTACATCTGAGCGTAATATCTTCCTCTGCTGTATCAGATAGTCATGGCCGTGGACTCGCAAAGAAAATTAAAGAGAAAACTAATAGAAGTTTGTGTAGCATAGTAAAACCGGGAGCCCCACTAGCGGAAATAATAAAAACGACTGAATCTAGAGAGGTTAAAAATCTACATGATAAAGACTGTGTAATACTCATCGGAGGTTCAAACGATGTATATAAAAATGAAACTGCAAATGCTACACATTATCTTAAACAGTGTCTGAAGAACCTCACGCATACAAACGTGATAATCGTGAATACACCACATTGGCATGATCTGGATAACCAATCATGTGTAAATACAGAAATACAAAAAGCCAACTATAAGTTTGCCAAAAATCTGTAGACGTTTTAAAAATGTTAAATGTGTTAATATAAATAATATAGGTTGTAGATTCCATACACAACATGGTCTACACTTAAACAGTATTGGGAAAGAATATCTGGCGAACATGATAATGAAGGAATTAAAACTACTTCAAAACATCTTCAACACAAAAACAACTGTTATACCACTATCAGTAATAGAGCATTCCACAATACAAGAAAAATCAACAAAGGCAGTCATCTCGTCAGCAGCAGAACTGACATCAGCAGAACCTTCACCACCACCACCACCACCAACAATAAGAACAGGAGACACAGCAACAGTGGGACAGACAACAGCAAAGCCAACAACAGCAGTAGCACCAGAAACGACAGTACCAATGGAGAAGCCACCAGCTAAACCACACCCCATCAGAAGGAGCCAGAGGACAAGAAAGTACACCACTCCAAAGGAGGATTTTTTATGGTTCAGCACCGAGAGAAGAAAAAAACTGGGACAAACCGGCGCAAAGCATCAGTCACTGTCAACAAAATGCAAACAAAAGATACAGGCAAGGTAAGCTGTGCTCGTTTCTCAGTCTTGCATCAAAATATACAATCTGTCAGAAACAAAGTGCAACAATTAGAAGTGGAACTACAGACTTTAAACAGTTCAGTCACATGCATTACTGAACATTGGTGTAGAGGAACTGAAATAACATTAATAAATTTAAACTCATATATACTAGCGTGTCATTATAGTAGAACCACCATTAGAGGTGGTGGACCATGTATATATGTTAAGCAAGGAATTGCCTATAAAATTAGAAATGATATTAATTCTGTAAGTGAGGAAAAACACATAGAAATATCAGCCATAGAGATAAGCAAGACAGATGAGGCACAAAGGTTAACTATAATATGTATTTATCGTTCACCCAGCGGTGATATAGATACTTTCACTGTAAAACTAATCCAGATTCTAGACATGGCTTCGAATCCTAAAGGGAAGGTTCTCATTTGTGGAGACTTAAATATAAACACACAAAACCCAGATAGATTCTGTAACTCATTCTTGAATATATTGCACTGTTATAAGTAATCACCATTAGTTAACAGAGCCACGAGGATAGCCAAAAACTCGTCATCAACAATTGATCACATCATCACAGACATAGATAAAGCAAGTTGTGAAATTATTGTAGATAACCTTGGCCTTTCTGATCACTCCTGTCAAATCCTAAAATTAAACATAAATATAGACAATACAACTAAAACGTACACATACAGAAGGGTTTTCTCCAAACCAAACAGATCAGAATTTGCCAAGCAAATAAACAGTATAACTTGGGAAGAAGTGTATGCTGAAACTAGTGTAAATAAGAAATTTTCTAAATGCATGTCACTATTTAAATTCAGATTTGATGAAGCATTCCCAAAGGTGCAAACTGCAGTACACTCACACAAAAGAAATACCTGGCTGACCAAAGGAATAAGGAAATCCTCTGCAACACTCAAACAACTGAACAGGTTAAAAAACTACCATAGTGAACCTGGTTTCCTAAACTGCTACCACACATACAAAAGAATATACAGAAGAGTATTATGAGATGCAAAAAAAGCCCACAATGACAGTATTATAGAAAAGGCAGAAAATAAAATTAAAGCAGCCTGGACTGTTACCAAACAGGAAACAAACAGTAATAAATTAAAAACCGTTAACATTCAAATTAAACATAATGGTGCTATTATACATAACCCAAATACACTAGCAAATACTGTAAATGAGTACTTCAGCAGTGTTGCTACCAAGCTACAGCAAAAGTTTGGCAAAAAACAGCCTGAACAAATATTGAACTACACTCCTGGAAATGGAAAAAAGAACACATTGACACCGGTGTGTCAGACCCACCATACTTGCTCCGGACACTGCGAGAGGGCTGTACAAGCAATGATCACACGCACGGCACAGCGGACACACCAGGAACCGCGGTGTTGGCCATCGAATGGCGCTAGCTGCGCAGCATTTGTGCACCGCCGCCGTCAGTGTCAGCCAGTTTGCCGTGGCATACGGAGCTCCATCGCAGTCTTTAACACTGGTAGCATGCCGCGACAGCGTGGACGTGAACCGTATGTGCAGTTGACGGACTTTGAGCGAGGGCGTATAGTGGGCATGCGGGAGGCCGGGTGGACGTACCGCCGAATTGCTCAACACGTGGGGCGTGAGGTCTCCACAGTAAATCGATGTTGTCGCCAGTGGTCGGCGGAAGGTGCACGTGCCCGTCGACCTGGGACCGGACCGCAGCGACGCACGGATGCACGCCAAGACCGTAGGATCCTACGCAGTGCCGTAGGGGACCGCACCGCCACTTCCCAGCAAATTAGGGACACTGTTGCTCCTGGGGTATCGGTGAGGACCATTCGCAACCGTCTCCATGAAGCTGGGCTACGGTCCCGCACACCATTAGGCCGTCTTCCGCTCACGCCCCAACATCGTGCAGCCCGCCTCCAGTGGTGTCGCGACAGGCGTGAATGGAGGGACGAATGGAGACGTGTCGTCTTCAGCGATGAGAGTCGCTTCTGCCTTGGTGCCAATGATGGTCGTATGCGTGTTTGGCGCCGTGCAGGTGAGCGCCACAATCAGGACTGCATACGACCGAGGCACACAGGGCCAACACCCGGCATCATGGTGTGGGGAGCGATCTCCTACACTGGCCGTACACCACTGGTGATCGTCGAGGGGACACTGAATAGTGCACGGTACATCCAAACCGTCATCGAACCCATCGTTCTACCATTCCTAGACCGGCAAGGGAACTTGCTGTTCCAACAGGATAATGCACGTCCGCATGTATCCCGTGCCACCCAACGTGCTCTAGAAGGTGTAAGTCAACTACCCTGGCCAGCAAAATCTCCGGATCTGTCCCCCATTGAGCATGTTTGGGACTGGATGAAGCGTCGTCTCACGCGGTCTGCACGTCCAGCACGAACGCTGGTCCAACTGAGGCGCCAGGTGGAAATGGCATGGCAAGCCATTCCACAGGACTACATCCAGCATCTCTACGATTGTCTCCATGGGAGAATAGCAGCCTGCTTTGCTGCGAAAGGTGGATATACACTGTACTAGTGCCGACATTGTGCATGCTCTGTTGCCTGTGTCTATGTGCCTGTGGTTCTGTCAGTGTGATCATGTGATGTATCTGACCCCAGGAATGTGTCAATAAAGTTTCCCCTTCCTGGGACAATGAATTCACGGTGTTCTTATTTCAATTTCCAGGAGTGTATATGGCTAACTCAATGTTACTGTTACCGACTTCTACAGAAGAAGTACGGATGGTTGTGAAGAATCTAAAGAATAAAACATCAGCAGGTTTAGATGAAGTGACAGTGTGCTTACTGAAGGACTGCACTGACAGCATACAACATCCTTTGGCACACATCATAAATGAATCTTTTACTGCAGGCTGCTTCCCAGAATACTTAAAATGTGCAAAAGTCCCGCCTCTATTTAAAAACGGCGATCCAGAAAATATAGAAAACTATAGGCCCATCTCATTACTCTCATCCTTTCCCAAGGCAATAGAAAATATAATGAAAAAGAGACTAATGGATTTCCTAAACAAGTACAACCTACTGTGTAAAGAACAGTTTGGTTTCAGGCCAGGAAGAAGCCCAGGTTCAGCAGTAGCTCACTTCACAAATTTTGTCTTAGAAGCACTTGACGAAGGTGAACATGTAACAGGCATATTCCTTGATCTTAGCAAAGCATTTGACATGGTAGACCACAAAATACTACTAAGCAAAATGGAGGCACTAGGAATAAGGGGAACAGTAAATAATTCGTTTCAATCGTACTTGGGAAATAGTGTACAGTGTGTAGAGATCTCACAAAAGAAGTTCAGCAGATTGACAAAACACATTTCCAAACCAGAACATATTAACATAGGAGTCCCTCAGGGAAGTGTGTTAGGGCCAATACTCTTCCTAATATGTATCAATGATTTTCCCCAGAGTGTCAAATACGGGGAAGCAATACTATTTGCAGATGATAGCAGCATCCTTATCAGTGATGAGTGACCAGACAAATTGAGAGACAAAGCTGAAGAAACTCTCGATCATGTATGCAAGTGGGTAGTAAGCAACAAATTAACCCTCAATATTAAAAAAACAAACAGTATTAATTTCCACATAAATAAAAAACATAATAGCATAGGCCTAAAAGTTAAAGATGAACTTATAGATTGTGTCACAAACACAAAATTCCTAGGAACGCATGTTGACTCACAGCTTAAGTGGACTGACCATATTGCAGCACTAGAAAAGAAAATTGCTACTGCTTGCTATGCACTCCAGATAATTATGTCAGTATGTAATAGTTCATGTGCTAAGACTACATATTTTGCATATGTGCATTCAATAATTAGTTATGGCATAACCTTCTGGGGTACAAATGTGCAGAACATACAAGCAATTTTCAAGCTGCAAAAGAGGGCTGTACGAATAATAACAAAAAGCAGCAAGAGAGCTCACTGTACTGATTTATTCAAAACCATGGGAATCTTGACAGTACCATGTGAATACATCTTTCAGACTGTGATATATATAAAGAAACACATTGACCAGTACACACAAAACAGATCTATACATCAACACTGGACTAGATCCTGCCACCATTTGCATCTCATACGAAAAAACAAAACAAAAACCCAAAATAGTTTATTATTTAATGGAATAAAAATGTATAATAGACTTCCAGAGGAGATCAAAGCTGAAATTGGAATACATGTCTTTAGGAAAGCTGCAAAAAGTTATTTAGCAGATAAATGTTACTATATTGTCAAAGAATACTGTAAATGACATGTGTTCACCTCAATTCATGCAAGAGTACCTTTGTAAATTTATATTTATCTGTAATTAAGATTGGTGTGTATTTGTTTTGTGTAACCCATGCAAGAATACATTTGTAAATTTGTATTTATTTGTAACTAAGATTGGTGTGTATTTGTTTTGTGTACAAATGATTAAGTTGCACCATAGAAATATGTACTACCAGAAGTACTATTATGTATATACTCATTCCATGTATACAGTTGACGACATCCATACAACACAAGTTGTCTACGGATGAATAAATAAATAAATAAATAAAATATGGAACCTGGGTACTGATTTATATTCCATAACTACGTAGGAAAATTTCACATGTTATTTTTCTGCACCTTCATAAAATTTGACTCATCAGATTGATTACAAAACTATGACTCACACTGCCTGACAAACAAAGTAAAGCACCCAGCAAACAAGAAGGAAATTTCACATGTTATTGCAATGACTACAAAACTGAGTAAAATTTACAAAGAACTTGGCAGTATGAACCCACTTATCAGTATGAAATTGCACCCATCTTGCCTGGCTGCATGCAGTCATTTGATTTGGAAGGATGTCAAAAGCTGTTCTATCCTCTCCTGACACAGGCTGGCCCAAAACTGTAGTAACATGTCACTGATATCCTTGATACTGGCACTGGAACAGAGTTGACATCTGAGTAGGTTCCACACATCTTCTATCAGGGACAGACATAGTGTGGAGTTTCCTGAAGGTAATGGGAGGACCTCAACATCATGCAAATAATTCATGGTTCACAGACACATGTTCCATTTGTAGACACGTATTGTCCCATTGAAAATGGTACCACAATACTGTTGCAAGAGAGGTCCAGGCTGTATACCAAGTAGGTTAATTTCAGAGTATGCTGATGCAATAGCTCCATACTTAACAATCATATACAGCCACCCACTCAACAAAAGATCTGTACCCAAAGACTAGAAAGTTGCACAGATCACACCAACGTTCAGGAAAGGCATTAGCAGTAATCCACTAGATTACAGGCCCATGTTATTAGCATCAATATGCAGCAGGATTCTGGAACATATATTGTGTTGGTACATTATGAATTACCTTAAAGAGAATGGTCTATTGACACATAGTCAACATGGATTTAGAAAACATCGTTCTTGTGAAAACAAGTAACTCTTTATTCACACAAAGAGCTGAGTGCTCATGACATTTTTTTTTTTTTTTTTTTTTGGTCAGCAGTATACTGACTGGTTTGATGCGGCCCGCCACGAATTCCTTTCCTGTGCTAACCTCTTCATCTCAGAGTAGCACTTGCAACCTACGTCCTCAATTATTTGCTTGACGTATTCCAATCTCTGTCTTCCTCTACAGTTTTTGCCCTCTACAGCTCCCTCTAGTACCATGGAAGTCATTCCCTCATGTCTTAGCAGATGTCCTATCATCCTGTCCCTTCTCCTTATCAGTGTTTTCCACATATTCCTTTCCTCTCCGATTCTGTGTAGAACCTCCTCATTCCTTACCTTATCAGTCCACCTAATTTTCAACATTCGTCTATAGCACCACATCTCAAATGCTTCAATTCTCTTCTGTTCAAGTTTTCCCACAGTCCATGCTTCACTACCATACAATGCTGTACTCCAGATGTACATCCTCAGAAATTTCTTCCTCAAATTAAGGCCGGTATTTGATATTAGTAGACTTCTCTTGGCCAGAAATGCCTTTTTTGCCATAGCGAGTCTGCTTTTGATGTCCTCCTTGCTCCGTCCGTCATTGGTTATTTTACTGCCTAGGTAGCAGAATTCCTTAACTTCATTGACTTCGTGACCATCAATCCTGGTACTAAGTTTCTCGCTGTTCTCATTTCTACTACTTCTCATTACCTTCGTCTTTCTCCAATTTACTCTCAAACTATACTGTGTACTCATTAGACTGTTCATTCCATTCAGCAGATCATTTAATTCTTCTTCACTTTCACTCAGGATAGCAATGTCATCAGCGAATCGTATCATTGATATCCTTTCACCTTGTATTTTAATTCCACTCCTGAACCTTTCTTTTATTTCCATAATTGCTTCCTCGATGTACAGACTGAAGAGTAGGGGCGAAAGGCTACAGCCTTGTCTTACACCCTTCTTAATAAGAGCACTTCGTTCTTGATCGTCCACTCTTATTATTCCCTCTTGGTTGTTGTACATATTGTATATGACCCGTCTCTCCCTATAGCTTACCCCTACTTTTTTCAGAATCTCGAACAGCTTGCACCATTTTATATTGTTGAACGCTTTTTCCAGGTCGACAAATCCTATGAAAGTGTCTTGATTTTTCTTTAGCCTTGCTTCCATTATTAGCCGTAACGTCAGAATTGCCTCTCTCGTCCCTTTACTTTTCCTAAAGCCAAACTGATCATCACCTAGCACATTCTCAATTTTCTTTTCCATTCTTCTGTATATTATTCTTGTAAGCAGCTTCAATGCATGAGCTGTTAAGCTGATTGTGCGATAATTCTCGCACTTGTCAGCTCTTGCCGTCTTCGGAATTGTGTGGATGATGCTTTTCCGAAAGTCAGATGGTATATCGCCAGACTCATATATTCTACACACCAATGTGAATAGTCGTTTTGTTGCCACTTCCCCCAATGATTTTAGAAATTCTGATGGAATGTTATCTATCCCTTCTGCCTTATTTGACCGTAAGTCCTCCAAAGCTCTTATAAATTCCGATTCTAATACTGGATCCCCTATCTCTTCTAAATCGACTCCTGTTTCTTCTTCTATCACATCAGACAAATCTTCACCCTCATGGAGGCTTTCAATGTATTCTTTCCACCTATCTGCTCTCTCCTCTGCATTTAACAGTGGAATTACCGTTGCACTCTTAATGTTACCACCGTTGCTTTTAATGTCACCAAAGGTTGTTTTGACTTTCCTGTATGCTGAGACTGTCCTTCCAACAATCATATCTTTTTCGATGTCTTCACATTTTTCCTGGAGCCATTTCGTCTTAGCTTCCCTGCACTTCCTATTTATTTCATTCCTCAGTGACTTGTATTTCTGTATTCCTGATTTTCCCGGAACATGTTTGTACTTCCTCCTTTCATCAATCAACTGAAGTATTTCTTCTATTACCCATGGTTTCTTCGCAGCTACCTTCTTTGTACCTATGTTTTCCTTCCTAACTTCTGTGATGGCCCTTTTTAGAGATTTCCATTCCTCTTCAACTGTACTGCCTACTGGGCTATTCCTTATTGCTGTATCTATAGCGTTAGAGAACTTCAAACGTATCTCGTCATTCCTTAGTACTTCCATATCCCACTTCTTTGCGTATTGATTCTTCCTGACTAATGTCTTGAACTTCAGCCTACTCTTCATCACTACTATATTGTGATCTGAGTCTATATCTGCTCGTGGGTATGCCTTACAATCCAGTATCTGATTTCGGAATCTCTGTCTGACCATGATGTACTCTAATTGAAATCTTCCCGTATCTCCCGGCCTTTTCCAAGTATACCTCCTCCTCCTGTGATTCTTGAACAGGGTATTCACTATTACTAGCTGAAACTTGTGACATATGATTTCAAATTAATTCCATATTTCCAGATTTCCAGAAGACTTTTGACAGTATATCTCACAAGCAACATGTAATCAAATTGCATGCTTAAGGAATATCATCTCAGTTATGCAACTGGATTTGTGATTTCCTGTCAGACAGGTCACAGTTTGTAGTACCTGATGGAAAGTCATTGAGTAAAACAGAAGTCACTTCTAGCATTTCCCAAGGTAGTGTGATAGGCTTTCTGTTGTTCTTTGTCTACATAAACAATTAAAGAGACAATTTTAGCAGCTCTCTTAGGCTGTTTGCAGATGATGCTATCATTTATTGTCTAATAAAGTTATCAGAAGAGCAAAACCAATTGCAAACTGATTTAGATAAGATATCTGTATTGCAAAAATTGACAATTGATCCTAAATAATGAAAAGTGTGAGGTCATCAACATGAATGCTAAAAGAAATTTGTTAAACTTTAGTTGCATGATAAGTCAATCAAATCTAAAGAGTGTAAATTCAACTAAATACCTAGGGATTACAATTACAAACAATGTAAAATGGAAAGAACACATAGAAAATGTTGTGGGGAAGACAAACCAAATACTTTGATTTATTGGTAGAACACTTAGAAGATGCGACAGATGTACTAAAGAGACTGTTTACACTAAGCTTTTCTGTACTCTTTTGGAGTACTCCTGCATGGTGAGAGATCCTTACCAGATAGGTTTAAAGGAGTACATCAAGAAAGTTCAAAGAAGGGCAGCATGTTTTCTATTATCGAGAAATAGGGGAGAGAGTGCCATGGACACGAAACAGGATTTGAGGTGGACATCAGTAAAACAAAGGCGTCTCCCATTGCTGCAGGATCTTCTCACAGAAGTTCAATCACTAACCTTCTGCTACAAAAGTGAAAATATTTTGTTGATGTCAACCTACATAAGGTGAAAAAATCATAACAATAAAATAAGGGAAATCAGAGCTCACACAGAAAGATATAGGTGTTTGCTTTTTATGCGTGCTGTTCAAGAGTGGAATAACAGAGAATTATTGTGATGGTGAATCAATGCCTCTGCCAGGTGTTTAAGTGTGATTTGCAGAGTAGCCATGTAGATGTAGATAACACAGGGGGATGCAAACTGACCATGATGTACTGTTGTGATATCACTGTTCCTTCAATAACAACCAGCCAAGAACTGAAGTCCAAGCAGATGGATCCCCACACCATGATGAGGGGAATAACACCACTGTGCCTCTCCAAATACTGGAAGAATGAGACCATTGCCCAGACTGTTGTTGTACTCACTGATGATGGTCACCCAGGGAAGTGCTGAATCAAAATTCATCACTTAACACAATTTGATGCCATTCATCAGCAGTATTCCAAACAGAGTTGCTTGTGTCATGATGTTAACAGCAAGCCTATATATGGGACAGTAATACCCAAGTCCAACTGCTGCTAATCTCCAACCAGAGGTGGGCAATATTTGAATAAATTTATATGTAGATAATTATTCAAATGAGTAGATCATTCAAATAAATTTATTCATGAATAAATTATTCACAGGTAAAAGGATAATTCCTCTCTGCAAATGAAAATTCAAATAATTATTCATTATTCATAACTAAATAATGAATAATGTAGAATGCTACAATAATTACAGTACTGGCTTGAGCAAATTGACTGTAGTGTACTCTGTATTAACGAACATTGGTTAAATTGATCACATATAGAATTGTGCATCACATTTGGATACTAACTGATCACAAGTTGTTGCAGAACAAAAATTGCACATGGTGGGGCATCAGTCTATGCAAGAAAGAGCCTACATATACAATACTCAGTTACAGACTTCGTAGTTTGTGTCCTGAAGGTATTTCTGAAGCAGTGCAGAGGTATCATGTCGTTTTTGGAAACCCAGAATCTACTACGTAGGAATCAACATGGATTCTGGAAACAGTGATTGTGTGAGACCCAACTCGCTTTATTTGTTCATGAGACTCAGAAAATATTAGATACAGGTTCCCAGGTAGATGCTATTTTTCTTGACTTCCGAAAGGCGTTTGATACAGTTCCGCACTGTCGCCTGATAAACAAAGTAAGAGCCTACGGAATATCAGACCAGCTGTGTGGCTGGATTGAAGAGTTTTTAGCAAACAGAACACAGCATGTTGTTATCAATGGAGAGACGTCTACAGACGTTAAAGTAACCTCTGGCGTGCCACAGGGGAGTGTTATGGGACCATTGCTTTTCACAATATATATAAATGACCTAGTAGATAGTGTTGGAAGTTCCATGCAGCTTTTCGCGGATGATACTGTAGTATACAGAGAAGTTGCAGCATTAGAAAATTGTAGCGAAATGCAGGAAGATCTGTAGCGGATAGGCACTTGGTGCAGGGAGTGGCAACTGACCCTTAACATAGACAAATGTAATGTATTGCGAATACATAGAAAGAAGGATCCTTTATTGTATGATTATATGATAGCGGAACAAACACTGGTAGCAGTTACTTCTGTAAAATATCTGGGAGTACGCGTGCGGAATGATTTGAAGTGGAATGATCATATAAAATTAATTGTTGGTAAGGCGGGTACCAGGTTGAGATTCATTGGGAGAGTCCTTAGAAAATGAAGTCCATCAACAAAGGAGGTGGCTTACAAAACACTCGTTCGACCTACACTTGAGTATTGCTCATCAGTGTGGGATCCGTACCAGATCGGGTTGACAGAGGAGATAGAGAAGATCCAAAGAAGAGCGGCGCGTTTTGTCACAGGGTTATTTGGTAACCGTGATAGCATTACGGAGATGTTTAACAAACTCAAGTGGCAGACTCTGCAAGAGAGGCGCAATGCATCGCGGTGTAGCTTGCTCGCCAGGTTTCAAGAGGGTGCATTTCTGGATGAGGTATTGAATATATTGCTTCCCCCTACTTATACCCCCGAGGAGATCACGAATGTAAAATTAGAGAGATTAGAGCGTGCACGGAGGCTTTCAGACAGTCGTTCTTCCTGCGAACCATACGCGACTGGAACAGGAAAGGGAGGCAATGACAGTGGCACGTAAAGTGCCCTCCGCCATACACCATTGGGTGGCTTGCGGAGTATAAATGTAGATGTAGATGTAGATGCTACATACACAAAAATTGTGTCACTCTCTCATACACCAGGAACTGAAGAAAAAACATTCATAGATAAACTCAATAAGTGAGTACTATTAGTTTCAAAATACAGACATCACAAACTATCCATGGCTGGTGACATTAAAATAGATAAAAGGGGAAAAAGGAAGAATGTAACATACTTAATAAATATGATACAATCACTCAATCTCTCCTGCATCAACAAACAACCCACAAGGTTAGGAGCATGCTTATATAACATAATGACCAATGAGTATGGAGATTATATAGAATATAGTGTGGTTAACATAGGACTATCTGATCATGAAGGACTATGTCTTTGAACATACCAAAATTTTTTTAAAAGTGCAGAATACTAAATAAAAATGCATTGAAAATAGGATGAGGGAACTAAAATCAGTGGACTGGTTCTGTAAATTGACACCTGAGAGAACTGCTGATGAAAGCAATACTTCGTTTTTAGACACTGTTCAAAGTAAATTAAATAGCAACTGTCCAAACATTTATTTAAAACAAAAAAAAGAAAAAAAAAGAAAGAAAAGAATATTAATGGCACTAAAAAACCACAAAATACTAAAATATGGTATACTCCGAGACTGAATAAAATAAGAATATTGATTCTTATAGCCAAAGATAAATTGCTTAAAAGTAGTGAAGTTAAGAAAATATATGCAAAACTCAATCAAATCTACAAAACTGAAATTAAAGCAGCCAAGTATGAAGCAAATGATACCTACATTTTGGAATCTAAAAATATTTGTGAAGCAGTATGGAATGCCATTAAAAGCTAAATAAATCAATGTTAAAAAGACAGTACCATTCCCATAGATTCTAATGTATTAAATAAATACTTTGTAAATTGTACAGGCTGTAATCATTTAAGCTGCAACAACACTGTTGCTGAGACACTTCCACTCAAAGAAAAAAATTTAACTACCTTCTCATGGTCTAAAATTACTCTCCACAATATTAGCAAAGCAATTACCAAGCTTGGAAATTCTAGAACAGAAGACTATTATGGAATGAGCAATTTTGTCACAAAGAGTGCATGAAATGAAATTAAAATGCCACTGCTTTATCGAGCCAATAAAATTGTGGCAAACGGTACTTTCCCTGAAGCTCTTAAAATCACTGTTACCCTCTCAGTGTTTAAGCAAGGAGAAAGATGACTCCCTAGTAATTAGAGATGAATCTCAGTTGTTCCAGTTGTTTAAAAAATAACAGGAAGCTGTATACATAAACAAATATATATCTACTTTGGAAATAACATGTTATTGAAAGCAAACCACTTTGGCTTTAGATCAAATCTGTCAACAGTAAAATCAGTAGGAAATCTGCTAGATATTATACATGAGAGTGTTGAAAAGAGACATGCTAGACATGTTACACTTATAGAATTGAGCAAAGCCTTCAATTTGGTGTCACACAAGACTATATTAATGAAATTAACTCACAATGGCATTAGAAATAAATCATTAAGTGTATTCAGAACCTATCTAGCTGACAGGCTACAGTTAGTATATGCAAATAACCAGGCATCATAGTTGTTGAAAATAAAACACGGAAAACCACAGGGGTCGATTCTTGGATCTTTTCTCTCCATTGTGTGTATAAATGATTTCTTGAGTCACATATCATGTGAGAATGTGCTGTATGTTGACGATACCACTCTGGTAACAGGTGAAAACTTGCAAAGTATTCAAGATTGTTGTTGTGGTCTTCAGTCCTGAGACTGGTTTGATGCAGCTCTCCATGCTACTCTATCCTGTGCAAGCTTCTTCATCTCCCAGTACCTACTGCAACCTACATCCTTCTGAATCTGCTTAGTGTATTCATCTCTTGGTCTCCCTCTACGATTTTTACCCTCCACGCTGCCCTCCAATGCTAAATTTGTGATCCCTTGATGCCTCAAAACATGTCCTACCAACCGATCCCTTCTTCTAGTCAAGGTGTGCCACAAACTTCTCTTCTCCCCAATCCTATTCAATACCTCCTCATTAGTTACGTGATCTACCCACCTTATCTTCAGCATTCTTCTGTAGCACCACATTTCGAAAGCTTCTATTCTCTTCTTGTCCAAACTGGTTATCGTCCATGTTTCACTTCCATACATGGCTACACTCCATACAAATACTTTCAGAAACGACTTCCTGACACTTAAATCTATACTCGATGTTAACAAATTTCTCTTCTTCAGAAACGATTTCCTTGCCATTGCCAGTCTACATTTTATATCCTCTCTACTTCGACCATCTTCAGTTATTTTACTCCCTAAATAGCAAAACTCCTTTACTACTTTAAGTGTCTCATTTCCTAATCTAATCCCCTCAGCATCACCCGATTTAATTTGACTACATTCCATTATCCTCGTTTTGCTTTTGTTGATGTTCATCTTATATCCTCCTTTCAGGACACTGTCCATTCCGTTCAATTGCTCTTCCAAGTCCTTTGCTGTCTCTGACAGAATTACAATGTCATCGGCGAACCTCAAAGTTTTTACTTCTTCTCCATGAATTTTAATACCTACTCCGAATTTTTCTTTTGTTTCCTTTACTGCTTGCTCAATATACAGATTGAATAACATCGGGGAGAGGCTACAACCCTGTCTCACTCCTTTCCCAACCACTGCTTCCCTTTCATGCCCCTTGACTCTTATAACTGCCATCTGGTTTCTGTACAAATTGTAAATAGCCTTTCGCTCCCTGTATTTTACCCCTGCCACCTTCAGAATTTGAAAGAGAGTATTCCAGTTAACGTTGTCAAAAGCTTTCTCTAAGTCTACAAATGCTAGAAACGTAGGTTTGCCTTTTCTTAATCTTTCTTTTAAGATAAGTCTTAAGGTTAGTATTGCCTCACGTGTTCCAACATTTCTACGGAATCCAAACTGATCTTCCCCGAGGTCCGCTTCTACCAGTTTTTCCATTCGTCTATAAAGAATTCGCGTTAGTATTTTGCAGCTGTGACTTATTAAACTGATAGTTCGGTAATTTTCACATCTGTCAACACCTGCTTTCTTTGGTATTGGAATTATTATATTCTTCTTGAAGTCTGTGGGTATTTCGCCTGTCTCATACATCCTGCTCACCAGATGGTAGAGTTTTGTCATGACTGGCTCTCCCGAGGCCATTAGTAGTTCTAATGGAATGTTGTCTACTCCCGGGGCCTTGTTTCGACTCAGGTCTTTCAGTGCTCTGTCAAACTCTTCACGCAGTATCTTATCTCCCATTTCATCTTCATCTACATCCTCTTCCATTTCCATAACATTGTCCTCAAGTACATCGCCCTTGTATAAACCCTCTATATACTCCTTCCACCTTTCTGCCTTCCCTTCTTTGCTTAGAACTGGGTTGCCATCTGAGCTCTTGATATTCATACAAGTGGTTCTCTTCTCTCCAAAGGTCTCTTTAATTTTTCTGTAGGCAGTATCTATCTTACCCCTAGTGAGACAAGCCTCTACATCCTTACATTTGTCCTCTAGCCATCCCTGCTTAGCCATTTTGCACTTTCTGTCGATCTCATTTTTGAGACGTTTGTATTCCCTTTTGCCTGCTTCATTTACTGCATTTTTATATTTTCTCCTTTCATCAATTAAATTCAATATTTCTTCTGTTACCCAAGGATTTCTATTAGCCCTCGTCTTTTTACCTACTTGATCCTCTGCTGCCTTCACTACTTCATCCCTCAAAGCTACCCATTCTTCTTCTACTGTATTTCTTTCCCCCATTCCTGTCAATTGTTCCCTTATGCTCTCCCTGAAACTCTCTACAACCTCTGGTTCTTTCAGTTTATCCAGGTCCCATCTCCTTAAATTCCCACCTTTTTGCAGTTTCTTCAGTTTCAATCTGCAGTTCATAACCAATAGATTGTGGTCAGAATCCACATCTGCCCCTGGAAATGTCTTACAATTTAAAACCTGGTTCCTAAATCTCTGTCTTACCATTATTCAAGATTACAACAGAGCAATTATTGAGATCACTCGCGTCTAGCCAACTAGTTGTCGGTTAACAAAACAAAACCAGAAGAACTTTGTTTCAGTTGCAGAGCAATAAAGTCTGAGAATAAGAATATGAACTTACTTGACATGTGATTGATAAAAGACTATCATGTGAGGGACACATGAATTACTTGAGCAGCAAATTGGCAAGAGTTCTATTTTTGTTGTATAAATTAAGACAAAATGACAGTAAGAACCTGCTACTTTACTCTTACTATGCCTTCTTCCACTCACATCTGCAATTTAGGATACTGTTGTGGGGAAATGCACCCGCCTCAGCTCACTTTTTCAATGACAGAAGAAACCCATCAGATGTATTCTCAGTCTGCCTACAAGAGAGACTTGTAGAAGTCAGTTCAGAACACTTAACATAATGACAGCCCCAGCCTTTACACCTATAGTTGGTCTCCCTCTATGTTTTTTACCCTCCACACTTCCCTCCAATACTGAATTGGTGATCCCTTGATGACTCAGAATGTGCCCCCACAACCGATCCCCTCTTCTAGCCAAGTTGTGCCACAAATTCCTCTTCTCCCCGATTGTATTCAGTACCTCCTCTATTCAGTACCTCCTTATCCATCTAATCTTCAGCACACTTCTGTAGCACCACATTTCGAAAGTTTCTATTCTCTTCTTGTTTAAAGTATGTATCGTACATGTTTCACTTCCGTACATGGCAACACTCACACAAATACTTTCAGAAAAGACTTCCTGACACTTAAATCTATACTCGATGTTAACAAATTTCTCTTCTTCAGAAACACTTTCCTTTCCATTGCCAGTCTACATTTTATATCCTCTGTACTTCGACCATCGTCAGTTATTTTGCTCCCCATATAGCAAAACTCATTTACTACCTTAAATGTCTCATTTCCTAATCTAATTCCCTCAGCATCACCTGATTTAATTCTACTACATTCCATTATCCTTGTTTTGCTTTTGTTGATATTCATCTTATATCCTCCTTTCAAGACACTCTCCATTCTGTTCAACTGCTCTTCCAGGTCCTTTGCTGTCTCTGACAGAATTACAATGTCATCGGCAAACCTCAAAGTTTTTATTTCTTTTCCATGGATTTTAATTCCTACTCCAATTTTTTCTTTTGTTTCCTTTACTGCTTGCTCAATATACAGATTGAATAACATCGGGGATAGGCTACAACCCTGTCTCACTCCCTTCCCAACCACTGCTTCCCTTTCATGCTCCTTCACTCATATAACTGCAATCTGGTTTCTGTACAAATTGTAAATAGCCTTTCGCACCCTGTATTTTACCCCCGCCACCCTCAGAATTTGAAAGAGAGTATTCCAGTCAACATTGTCAAAAGCTTTCTCTAAGTCTACAAATGCTAGAAACGTAGGTTTGTCTTTCCTTAATCTATTTTCTAAGATAAGTTGTAGGGCCAGTATTGCCTCATGTGTTCCAATATTTCTACGGAATCCAAAGTGATCTTCCCCGAGGTTGGCTTCTACCAGTTTTTCCATTCGTCTGTAAAGAATTTGTGTTAGTATTTTGCAGCTGTGGATTATTAAACTAATAGTTCGGTAATTTTCACATCTGTCAACACCTGCTTTCTTTGGGATTGGAATTGCTATATTCTTCTTGAATTCTGAGGATATTTTGCCCGTCTCATACATCTTGATTAGCAGATGGTACACTTTTGTCAGGGCTCGCTCTCCCAAGGCTATCAATAGTTCTAATGGAATGTTGTCTACTCGCAGAGCCTTGTTTCAAGTTAGGTCTTTCAGTGCTCTGTCAAACTCTTCATGCAGTATCGTATCTCCCATTTCATCTTCATCTACATCCCCTTCCATTTCCATAATATTGCCCTCAAGTACATTGCCCTTGTATAGACCCTCGATATACTCCTTCCGACTTTCCCTTCTTTGCTTAGAACTGGTTTTCCATCTGAGGTCTCGATATTCATACAAGTAGTTCTCTTTTCTCCAAAGGTCTCTTTAATTTTCCTGTAGGCAGTATCTATCTTACCCCCAGTGATACGAGGGCTATCCACAAAGTACATTACGTTTTGGAATTAACAATAAATAAAATACTGGAAATTTTTTTATTATATACAGATGAAAGCCACACTTAAATACTACTTTTCTACATAGTTGCCATTTAAATTAAGGCAATTATCGTAGTGATGGACGAGCTTGGAAATTCCTTCGTCGTAAAATTTGGCCGCCTGTGCCTTCAACCACGTGGTTACCTCTTCTTGAAGCTGTGCGTCATCATCAAAACGCTGCATAGCCAACCACTTCTTCATTGCTGGGAATAAGTGGAAGTCGATCGGTGCCAGGTCGGGACTGTACGGCGGATGAGGAAACAACTCCCACTTAAAAGATTCGAGAACTTCACGAGTTCATTTGCCATGTGGGCCCGGGCGTTGTCGTGAATCAGCAAGATCTTTGAGCCTAACCTTTCCCTGCGCTTGTTTTGTATTGCTCTTCTGAGGTTGTGCAGAGTTTGGCAATACCTTTGAGAGTTTATTGTAGTGCCTCTTTCCAGGAAATCCACAAAAATCACACCTTTTCTGTCCCAAAAGACAATCGCCATCACCTTCCTTGCCGACATTGTCTGCATGCATTTCTTGGGTTTTTAGGGGGAATTTGTGTGCCCCCACTGCATTGACTGCAATTTTGTCTCACAGTTCACATGCTTAACCCATGTTTCATCACCAGTAACGATGCAATCGAGTAATGAGTCCCCATCTTACTCGTAAGTGTCCAAAAACATTAACGCTGCAGCCATTTGCTGATTTTTGTGAATCTCTGTCAAGGTTTTTGGTATACATCTTGCACAAAACTTGTGGTAACCAAGCTTTTCGGTAATGATTTCGTGCAGCAAACTTCGTGAAATTTGTGGAAAACTCATAGAGAGTTCTGTTATTGTGAAATTACGGTTTTCACGGACCACGGCATCAACTTTTTCGACAAGTTTGGCAGTCACTATGCTGGGTCTTCCACTTCGCTCTTCATCGTGAGCATTAGTTCGGCCATTTTTAAATTTTATGACCCATTGACGCACCCCACCTTCAGTAATTATGTTGTCCCCATACACTTCACAAAGCTGCCGATAGATTTCTATCAGTGTATAGTTTTTTGCAGTCAGAAACCTTATTACAGCACGCACTTCACACTTCGCGGCATTTTCAATGAACGCTGACATTTCAAACTGTCACAGTAAATCAACGGAGTACAGCACAAACCTCTCACTAGCACAGCAGGATGCCGACTGAGCGGCGGAATGCCATGACACCAAGGTGGCCGTGCTAGCCCCACCCCTAACGGACACAAATGAAAACGTAATGTACTTTGTGGATAGCCCTCGTATATGCCTCTACGTCCTTACATTAGTCCTCTAGCCATCCCTGCTTAGTCATTTTGCACTTCCTGTTGACCTCATTTTAGAGAAGTTTGTATTCCTTTTTGCCTGCTTCATTTACTGCATTTTAATATTTTCTCCTTTCATCAATTACATTCAATATCTTTTCTGTTACCTAAGGATTTCTACTAGCTCTCATCTTTTCACCTACTTGATCCTCTGCTGCCTTTGCTATTTCATCTCTCAAAGCTACCCATTCTTCTTCTACTGTATTTCTTTCCCCCGTTCTTGTCAATCATTCCCTAATGCTCTCCCTGAAGCTCTCTACAACCTCTGGTACTTTCAGTTTATCCAGATCCCATCTCCTTAAATTCTCACCTTTTTGCAGTTTCTTCAGTTTTAATCTACAGTTCATAACCAACAGATTGCGGTCAGAGTGCACATCTGCCCCTTGAAATGTCTTACAGTTTAAAGTCTCTGTCTTACCATAATATAATCTATCTGAAACCTTCCAGTGTCTCCAGGCCTCTTCCATGTATACGACTTTCTTTCATGATTTTTTAAACCAAGTGTTAGCTATGAATATGTTATGCTCTGTGCAAAATTCTACCATGCGGCTTCCTTTTTCATTTCTTACCCCCACTCCATATTCACCCCCTACGTTTCCTTCTCTTCCTTTTCCTACTACCAAATTCCAGTCACACATGACTATTAAATTTTCATCTGCCTTCACTATCTGAATAATTTCTTTTATCTCATCATACATTTCATCAATCTCACCTGTGGAGCTAGTTGGCATATAAACTTGTACTTCTGTGGTAGGTGTGGGCTTCGTGTCTATCTTGGCCACAATAATGTGTTCACTATGCTGTTTGTAGTAGCTTACCCACTCTCCTATTTTTGTTATTCATTATCAGACCTACTCCTGCATTACCCCTATTTGATTTTGTATTTATAACCGTGTATTCACCTGACCAGATGTCTTGTTCCTCCGCCACCGAACTCCACTAATTCCCATTATATCTAACTTTAACCTATCCATTTCACTTTTTAAATTTTCTAACCTACCTGCCCGATTAAGTGATCTGACATTCCACGCTCCGCTCTGTAGAATGCCAGTTTTCTTTCTCTTGATAACAACATCCTCCTGAGTAGTCCCTGTCTGGAGATCCGAATGGTGGACTATTTTACCTCCGGAAAATTTTACCCAAGAGGACACCATCATCATTTAAACATACAATAAAGCTGCATACCCTTGGGAAAAATTAAGGCTGTAATTTCCCCTTGCTTTCAGCCGTTCAGTCCAGCACAGCAAGGCCATTTTGGTTGATGTTAAAAGGCCAGGTCAGTCAAGATGTGTGTGAAATCTTATGGGACTTAAGCCAGGTCAGTCAATCATCCGGACTCTTGCCCCTGCAACTACTGAAAAGGCTGCTGCCCCTCTTCAAGGACTGCATTTTTGTCTGGCTCTCAACAGATAACCCTCTATGGTGGTTGCACCTACAGTACAGCTATCTTTATCGCTGAGGCTCGCAAGCCTCCCAACCAACAGAAAGTTCTTGAACTATTTACTTCAAATTTTTACAAGGTACTCTAATAAACATTTAGATGTTAATACACATTCTATTGGTGTATAAACATATATACCACATAAAGAGGATAAGGAAGTTTGCAATAAACTTGAAATTTTCCTGATTGAGTTCAAATTTTTATACGATATTCTACTAAACATTCAGACAGACATAGGCTACACAGTTTTTAAGAGATATACAGTATATAAATATATATGTACTGTATGAACGGGAAATATTTATACCAAAAATCTCGGAACGTTCTTGACAAATTTACTCCAAATGTTTATGTGATACCCTAGTGTTCAGACAGACATAGGCTACATCGGCTGTGCCCCTGCAGAGGAATCATCCCGACATTTGCCCAGAGCGATTTAGGGAAATAAAGGAAAACCTAAATCTGGACAGCCAGATACAGGTTTGAACCATTGTCCTCCCAAATGCGAGTCCAGTGTGCTAACTGCTGCGCAACCTCTCTCAGTGGCAAGTCATTGTTTAAAACTGTTACCCACAATCTCAAAAATTTTGTGACCAATTTACTTCATATTTTTACACGACACTCTAATAAACATTCTGATGGCCATATATAAGGTGAAAAATGTTACGAGAAATCTAAAAAATTTCTTGGTCAATTTACTTTATATTTTCAAATATATGTAATATATACATACTGTATAAAGGCAGGTCATCCATTAATGTTGTTCCCAAAAATCTCAAACGATACTTGCTCAATTTGCTTAAGATTTGTCATGATACTCTAATAGATGTTCAGATGAACATAGGCTACATATTTATTTAATATATATAGTAGACAATTATATAGGGTGATTCAAAAGTAACTGTACAAACTTCATGGGTGTAACGTATGTGTAAAAATAATATAAAATGTCAAGTATTCTTTATTTCAGAGTTATGCAGTAGAGTAGGGATCCCAAGTGCAACACAAACAGCACAAAATTAATTCTTCTCAGAAAGCAATGAGATGAATGGACCCAAAATTCAATACAACCACTACTGTGCATTTATCCCAGAAAATGTTCAAAATGATGTCCATGTAGACGAAGAAAGTCATTTGCTTGACGTGTTACTGCTCTTGGAATGTTGCAAGCTCCAGACATCTCATTCTGCACAGCCATTTTCAATTGAGTGCTGTAGTTACACTACAGTGGGCAATAGCCTTGCCGTAGTGGATACACCAGTTCCCGTGAGATCACCGAAATTAAGCGCTGTCGGGTGTGGTCAGCACTTGGATGCGTGACCATCCAGGTTGCCATGCACTGTTGCCATTTTGCAGGGTGCACTCTGCCTCGTGATGCCAATTGAGGAGCTACTCAACCGAATAGTAGCGGCTTCAGTCAAGAATACCATCATAATGACAGGGAGAGCAGTGTGATGACCCCACGCCCCTCCTATCCACATCCTCCACTGAGGATGACCCGGCAGGCCACTCGTGGCCTGAAGACAGAGTTGCACTACAGTGTCAGTTGCAACACCATACATGAACTCCTTGAGACAATTCCAGATGCAGATGTCCAGGCGGTTAAGATCCAGAGATCTGGTGGCCAAGCAACTGGTCCTGCATGACCTAACCACTTATCAGGATAAGCAACATTGAGATACTCTCTTGCCTCCCGACGGAAATGTGCAGGGGCAGCATTGTACATGAACTGTAAGTTGGTTTGTGTGGTGGGTTGGACTTTGTGAAGCAGACCACCAAATTCATGTTCCAAGAACTTTCGATACACTCTGTCAGTCAAGTGGTGTGGAATAACATGTGGTTCAAGTAACTGGTTGTCCTATATACCACACCAAACATTCACAGCAAAATGATGCTGGTATCCTTGTGTTGTAGTTACGCAAGGAATCTCATACACCCACACATGCATGTTAGGAGCATTCATGATACCTGTATGGGTAAAGAGGCTCTCATCTGTAAAAAGTACCTGACGAGTTAACAGTGGATCAGCAGCATGGCACTTGAGTAACTGCTTACAGAATTCTGGAGTCTAGGGTAGTCTACAGGTGTCAGCTCCTGTACCTTCTGCAGATGGAATGGATGGAATTGCTGTCTCCTTAGTACACACCATACAGTTGACTGAGGAATCCCAAGAGTGGCACATATATGGTGGGTATTTATAGTCTTATCTTCATCTACTATTTCCAGGATGTTCTCAACACCCACTCCAGACAGTTTAGCCTGACATAACTGTTGCTTACCATGAATGCCATATTCTCATAAATGGCTGTTCACAGACATGAAGATCCGGTGGTTTGGTACTCTTCTGTTGGAAACATTTCCATATTCTGGTATCTTGCTGCTTGAGCACTGCCTTCTGCTGTTTTGTAAAGGAGGTGCATATCTGCATATTCCCCATTTGAGCACACCATCATACCATACACAACGACTGCAGTCTACGAACTACATTACATTATTTAGTACATCTGGTGTTGCTATGTAACAACAGCGACAGACATTGACTGTACATCTTTTAAATATATGTAGTGTATAAATACACTCTACAACAAAAAAGAATGACACTCCATGAAGTAATTATCTGAATGGGATGGAAATTGATAGACATAATGTATACAGATATGTATGTCATATGAGGAGAGTTTCAGATCTTCAGAAATTGAGCAAGTCAGTAACGTGTCGGTCCACCTATGGCCCTTATGCAAGCAGTTATTCGGTTTGGTACTAATTGAAAAAGTTTCTGGATGTCCTCCTGAAGGATATTGTACAAAATTCTGCTCAGTTGGTGCATCAGATCATAAAAATCCCTAGATGGTTGGAGGAACATACAATTTTTCTGAAATTTTAATCATTTGTTTGTCTGCACCGGTACGTCTCATCTACTGATTTCCGTCCCATTTGGATAATTGCTTTGTGGTGTGTCTTTTTTTTTTCTTTATCTTTGAGTGTATGTATTTTATATATAAAGGGGAAACGTCATTGACAAACACTTCGAAAAGTTTTTGACAGTATTTCTTCAAGTTGTTACATGATTACTAAAATTCAGACTGACATAGAGTATCTATTTTTTTTATTTTTTATTTATTTTTTTAACAACACTGTGCAGATTTTCTGTTTACACCAACTTTGAGAAAGAAAATGCTATTCTGTGAAAATGTGTGGTTTAATTTTCTTTGTAGTTTACATGTGTTGTTGGGATGCTGTAATCTGTAATATTAAAAGCCAAGATCACTTGATGTGATACAGTTTATTGCATGACCAGTTTCAACAGTAATTAGCTGTCATCTTTAGATTCTCCTATCTCCCAGAAATACAACTACACATCAGTCTTGTCAACATACTGAGAACTGGTTTGTCAAATACACAAAACTTGCTAAATAAAAGTCCATAGCAGTAATAAAGAGCAGAAACATATATATCAGTAACGATCTTTACTGTTGTACCTGTTTTTGCATCTGTGCTCCTTATTTATGTAGTGGATTTTTTTTTTAGCAAGCTTTGTGTATTTGACTAACCAGTGTGGAGCTATATAATTGTAAATGGAGTATGTTCTCAGTATGTCGATGAGACTGGTGTGTAGTTGTGTTTCTGGAAAATCTGAGAATCTGAAGATGGTAGCTAGTTACTGTCAGAACAGGTCATAAAATAAGCTATTTCATACCAAGACATCTTGCATTCCAATATTTCAAATTTCTTTTCTTTCTCGTGCGCAGTTTTAACTTAGATTACAGACCATACAACCAATAAACAAACTACTTCTTCCACATATATTTTGTTCCTTATGTATAATTTTAAACAAAAATTGTGTAGACAACTATGTGCTGTTTATTTTTATTTTTTTTAATTTTTTTTATTTCAGTCAGTTTTAAGAGGAAAGATGAATGCTGTATTTATGGCTTATTGACATCTGTATTTATGGCTGATTGACATATGATAAGAATAACACCATGGAATATGAATCATCCAAAAACTTTGCAGTATACCCATTCACATATTAAAACTATGAGAAATTCTGTCATTGAAACTACTGTCCTCACAGATCCATCAGCAGGAAAAGTCTCTTTGGTACCCCTTATATTACTGACCATCTCCAATTTGCCTTTTTATTTTAAGTGACTTCATATCTCATTTCGTTTGCGATAACAATAAACAAAGCTCCAGGTCAGGCAGAGAGAGGAAGAGGAGATGAACAGAGTGGGGGAGGGGAAGAAAATGGACAGAGAGGAGGAGGAGGAGGAGGAGTATATGGACAGAGAGAGGGATGAGAAGGAGATGGACATAGAGACCGGGGAAGAGGAGGAGACAGACAAAGAGAGTGAGAGGAGGTGACAGAAAGAGAGAAGGGGAGAAGGAAATTAGGACATCTACATTGATCAGCCAGTACATTATGACCACCTGCCTAATAGCCTGTATGTCCACCTTTGTCGTGGATATCAGAAGCAACGCATTGTGGTTTGGAAGCAATGAGGCCTTGGTAGGTCACCCAGAGGGAGTTGGCATTATTTCTGAACATGTCACCTAATTCCCATAAATTCTGAGTAGGGAGGTGATGAGCTCCGATGCCTCATTCACTAATATCCCAGATGTGTTCGATCAGGTTCAGATATAATGAGTTGGGGGCCCAGCACATCAATTGGAATTACCACTGTGTTCCTCGAACTACTCCATCACACTCCTGGCCTTGTGACATGGCGTATTATCTTGCTGAAAAATGCCACTGCTGTCAGGAAGCATGATTGTCAAGAACAGCCACTGTACGATACTCCATGGCCATCATGGTGTCTTGCACGAGCTCCACTGGATCGATGAATGCCCATGTGGATGTTCCCCAGAGCATAATGGAGCTGCCACTAGATTGTCTCCCTTCTGCAGTACACGTGTCAAGGAGTTCTGCCCTGGAAGACAGTGGATGTGCACAGCACTCCCATTGGCATCGTGAAGAAGGTATCGGGATCATCAGACCACGCAATGTTCTGCCACTGCACCAACGTCCAGTGCCAATGGTCAATTTTTTTTTTTTTTTGTGGTTTTAGGGCGCACAACTTCATTGGTCATTAGCGCCCTGACTACGTTAAGAATGCACCGCGAGGCACAAGTTTAAAACAACAACTAAAAGGGAAAACACGATAAAAGACAGACTGACAGGCATAGGATTAAAAAACAGCATCATCAAATGTCAGAGAGGTTTGTCAAATTGATAAAACGAAGAACACGAGCAGCTGCTCGTGGGTCATCCGCTAAAATGGCATCTAAAATACATGGCAGGTTAAGATCTAGACGCAGTGTGTTAAAATCCGGACAGGACATTAAAATGTGGCGGACCGTCAGCAATTGCCCACATGGGCAGAACGGCGCCGGCGCAGCCGTCAGCAGATGGCGATGGCTGAACCGGCAGTGTCCAATGCGTAACCAGGCCAAAATGACCTCCTCCCGCCGAGAAGGGCGGGAGGAGGAGTCCAAGCCACGGGAAGAGGTTTCAAGGCCCGAAGCTTGTTGTCTGTAAGTGCAGCCCAATCGGCATGCCACAGCGATAAAATGCGCTGACAAATGACCCTGCTACAATCTGATGAAGGGACACAACAGGAAGCTGTCCGAGGCTGGAGGACCGCAGCCTTGGCCGCGGCATCTGCAGCTTCGTTCCCAGGGATACGGACATGGCCAGGGACCCACATAAAGCTAACCGGAGAACCGACGTCCACCAGCTGCTGAAGAGAGCGTTGGATCCGGTGCACGAAAGGGTGAACCGGATACGGATCACTGAGGCTCTGGATGGCGCTCAGGGAATCGGAGCAGATGACATAAGCCGAATGTCGGTGGCGGCAGATGTAAAGAACAGCCTGGTAGAGGGCAAAGAGCTCAGCTGTGAAGACCGAACAATGGCCATGGAGCTGGTATTTGAAACTTTGTGCCCCGACAATAAAAGAACACCCAACCCCGTCATTGGTCTTTGAGCCATCTGTATAAATGAAGGTCATATTGATGAACTTTGAACGAAGTTCAACAAAACGGGAGTGGTAGACCGAACCGGGGGTAACCTCTTTTGGGAGCGAGCTGAGGTCAAGGTGAATGCGGACCTGAGCCTGGAGCCAAGGTGGCGTGTGGCTCTCGCCCACTCGAAAGGTTGCAGGGAGTGAAAAATTAAGGTGTTGAAGGAGGCGACGAAAGCGAACTCCAGGGGGTAGCAGGGCAGAGACATACAATCCGTATTGACGGTCGAGAGAGTCGTCAAAAAAGGAACGATAAGACGGGTGGTCGGGCATTGACAGTAGCCGACAGGCATACCGACAAAGCAGTATATCGCGCCGGTAGGTGAGTGGCAATTCGCCAGCGTCAGCATGAAGACTCTCTACGGGACTAGTATAAAACGCTCCGATCGCAAGTCGTAAACCGCGATGTTGTATGGAGTTGAGGCGGCGTAAGATGGATGGCCGTGCAGAGGAGTATACGAAGCTCCCATAACCCAGCTTGGAGCGGACGATCGACCGATATAGACGAAGCAGGACGGTTCGATCCGCTCCCCACAACATACCACTGAGAACACGGAGGACATTTAAAGAACGGGTACAACGGGCAGCCAAATATGACACATGTGGAGACCAGCTAAGTTTCCTGTCAAATGTAAGACCTAAAAATTTTGTTGTATCCACGATTGGGAGAGCAACGGGACCGAGTCGTAAGGACGGTGGGAGAAACTCTTTGTAGCGCCAGAAGTTAATACAGACCGTCTTCTCAGCAGAAAAATGGAAGCCATTGGCGACACTCCAGGAGTAAAGACGGTCAAGAGAATGCTGAAGACAGCGCTCCAGGACACGTGTACACTGCGCGCTGCAATAGATGGTAAAATCGTCCACGAAAAGGGATCCTGATACATCAGCTGGGAGGCAATCCATTATTGGATTGATCGCGATGGCGAAGAGAGCGATGCTCAAAACTGAGCCCTGTGGCACCCCATTCTCCTGGCGAAAGGTGTCTGACAGGACAAAACCCACACGTACCCTGAACTGTCGATCCATTAAAAAAGAACGAATAAAAAGAGGGAGGCGACCGCGAAGGCCCCATGTATGCATGGTGCGGAGAATGCCCGCCCTCCAACAGGTGTTGTAAGCCTTCTCCAAATCAAAGAACACAGCCGCGGTCGGGCGCTTCCGCAAGAAGTTATTCATAATGAAGGTCGACAAGGTAACCAGATGGTCAACAGCAGAGCGGCGCCTACGAAATCCACATTGTACATTGGTAAGTAGGCGTCGAGACTCGAGCAGCCAAACCAATCGAGAGTTAACCATTCGCTCCATCACTTTACAGACGCAGCTGGTAAGCGAGATGGGTCGATAACTGGAAGGCAAGTGCTTGTCCTTCCCCGGCTTAGGAATCGGGACAACAATAGACTCGCGCCAGCATGCGGGAACATGTCCCTCAATCCAGATGCGATTGTAAGTACGAAGAAGAAAACCTTTACCCGCAGGAGAAAGGTTCTTCAGCATCTGAATATGAATAGAATCAGGCCCTGGAGCGGAGGACCGTGATCGGCCAAGTGCGTTTTCGAGTTCCCGCATGGTGAATGGGGCATTATAACTTTCACGATTCGAGGAACGGAAGTTAGGTGGCCTAGCCTCCTCTGCCTGTTTGCGGGGGAGGAAGGCAGGGTGGTAATGAGCGGAGCTCGAAACCTCGGCGAAAAAGCGGCCGAAGGCATTGGAGACATCCTCCGGGGCCACAAGGACGTCATTCGCGACCGTCAAGCCAGAAACTGGTGAGTGGACCTTAGTGCCAGATAGCCGGCGCAGGCTACCCCAGACAACAGAAGAAGGAGTAAAACTGTTGAAGGTGCTTGTGAAAGCAGCCCAGCTGGCTTTCTTGCTTTCTTTAATAATACGACGACACTGAGCACGTAATCGTTTATAATTGATACAATTCGCCACTGTAGGGCGGCGTTTAAAGGTGCGTAAAGCACGTTGACAAGCACGTAAAGCGTCTCTACATGCTGCAGTCCACCAGGGGACTGGTACGCGACGTGGAGAAGAAGTAGGGTGAGGGATGGAATATTCAGCAGCAGCGAGAATGACTTCCGTGAGGTGTGCGACCTGACGATCGCAGCTTGTGAAGGTTTGATCCTGAAAGGTCGCCCTGGAAGAGAAGAGCCCCCAGTCTGCCTTGGAGATGGTCCAACTAGAGGAGCACGGAGAGGGGGTATGCTGCAGGAGATGGATAACACACGGGAAGTGGTCGCTCGAATATGTATCAGAAAGTGCATACCACTCAAACCGGCGTGCAAGTTGGGGAGTACAGATAGAGAGGTCTAAATGGGAATAGGTGTGAGATGTGTCCGAAAGAAAAGTAGGGGCGCCAGTATTGAGGCAGACAAGGTTGAGCTGGTTGAAAAGGTCTGCTAACAGGGAGCCCCTCGGGCAGGATGCTGGAGAGCCCCAAAGGGGATGGTGGGCATTGAAGTCTCCAGTTAACAAAAATGGTGCAGGTAGCTGAGCAATAAGTTGCATCATGTCTGCCCTGGTAACGGCAGATGACGATGGAGTGTAAACGGTACAAATGGAAAATGTAAAAGTGGGAAGAGTAATGCGGATGGCAACTGCCTGCAGGTCAGTGTGCAACGTGATGGGATCGTAGTAAATATCATCCCGGACCAGCAACATAACCCCTCCATGAGCCGGAATACCTACCACATGGGGTAGGTCAAAACGCACAGAGGTGTAGTGTGCCAAGGCAATTTGATCGCATGGGCGTAGCTTCGTTTCCTGGAGGGCTACGACGAGCGGACGGTGCAAGCGGAGCAGCAACTTCAAGTCCTCTCGGTTGGAGCGAATGCTGCGAATATTCCAGTGAATAAGTGCCATCGTAAGAAGAAAAGGAAGATGAAAGAAGGGGTCACCTCGAAGGCCGCTGAGGGCCTGGCTTCGAGCGAGCACTGCCGCCGCTATCAGTAGGCGGGCAGTCATCGTCCATTGGGTCTATAGGTTCATCGGCCATCTTGGGAAGATGGCCAGGAGGGGGAGCTTCCTCCGCCGGTGAACGGCCAGATGTTCGGCTACCAGCGGTGCGGCCAGGCGAAACGGATGACGGCCTGGGGCGGCAACCGCTGGGTGGCGCAGGAGAAGAAATGCGCTGTGGCGGAGAAGGAGAACTGTGTTTCCTATGAGCCTTCTTGGAAGGACGTTTGGTGGAAGTACCGGTCGAAGGCTGGGAGGTCGAGGTACGTAGTAGGAAGTCTGCACGGGATGGTTCCTTCTTGAAGGCCCGTGCATCTGACTTCTGGGTCTTCGTCTTGGCAGAAGCTGATGAAGGTGCTTGGGTCTGAGGGGTGACGGGAGGAAGAGGAGACGTCGACCGGGCGATATTAGCACTCGCCGAACGGACGACCGTGGTGCTGAAGGTCAGATCGCATGTCTGGGTTGCCACCTCCCTGGTAGTCCGAGGAGAGGCGAGGACAGTACTGTATTTCCCCGCTGGGAGCAGCGTGGGCTTCCTACTAGCCAATAGCTTGCGAGCAGCCGAGGTGGACACTTTCTCTTTGACCCGAATTTCTTGGATACAGCGTTCTTCCTTATAGACAGGACAGTCGCGGGAGGATGCGGCATGGCCACCCTGACAGTTCACACAACGAGGAGACGGAGGTGGACAGCCACCCTCATGGGCATCCCTGCCACAAGTGACACATTTAGCCGCATTGGAACAAGACTGTCGAGTGTGATTGAAACGCTGACACTGGTAGCAGCGCGTAGGTGTCGGGACATAGGGGCGAACAGAAATAACCTCGTAGCCCGCCTTGATGCGCGATGGCAGCTTAACACTATCGAAGGTCAAGAAAAGTGTCCGGGTCAGCACAAGGTCATTGTTGACCTTTTTCATGACCCTATGGACAGCCGTCACGCCCTGCTCAGTGAGGAATGATTGAATCTCCTTGTCAGTCAATCCGTCGAGGGAGCTAGTATAGACCACACCACGAGACGAATTCAAAGTTTGGTGAGCCTCCACCCGCACAGGGAACGTGTACAGGAGTGTGGCCCGAAGCAGTTTTTGTGCCTGAAAGGCGCTCTCAGTTTCTAGTAATAAGGTACCGTTACGCAACCTGGTACAAGATTTGACAGATCCGGCTATGGCATCTACACCCTTCTGGATAACGAAAGGGTTGACAGAGGAAAAATCCTTTCCGTCCTCAGATCGAGAAACGATGAGGAACTGTGGGGCAGGCGGTAGTACTTTTGTCACTGGTGGCTGGTCGCGTTTCCGTTTTTGGGCAGAAGTCGAGACAGATGGAGTGGAATCCATTGCGGAGGAATCCCCCATGATTGCCAGCGTCTCCGATGGCGCGCTCCTTCCTTGTGGGTACCCTCTCCGAGGGCACTCCCGCCTTAGGTGAATGTTTACACCTCAGGTCACACCTCCCGAGAAACAGACGGAGGGACCAATCGGCATGGTCAGAAGGTATCAGCTCAGGCAATCACCCCTCCCTGGGCCTGGCCTTTACCAGGGGGTACGTGCGTGCCTTACATGTCTACCCAGGGCGGGGAATTACGCGTTACCCCGTCACCGGCTACGCATGCGAACGCGTGGGTCGGCCTTCAGGCACGCACAGGGAGGAAGGAAAAAGAGGAAGAAGAAGAGAGAGAGGGAGAGAGAGGACAGACTGTCTCAAACGCCGAGGCGGAGACCAGAGAAGGCATGGAGAAGAAGGTAATGAGAAGGCAAGGAGAAGAAGGCAATGAGAAGGCATGGAGAAGGCAATGAGAAGGCATGGAGAAGGCAAGGAGAAGAAGGCAAGGGGAAGAAGACAAGGGAAAGAATAAGGAAGACAGTGAGGTGGAAAAGAGCAAAGAAAGGAACCAACCAAAGGAAGGAAGAAACGAGAAGTGAAAAAGCAAAATGACGGCAAATAGAGGTCGTGGAACCGTCCGTCTCCGGACGTAGGCGCTAACGACCCCCGTGAGGGGGTGGGACTCCTTTTAGTCGCCTCTTACGACAGGCAGGAATACCTCGGGCCTATTCTAATCCCCGGACCCGCAGGGGGGACCAATGGTCAAATGCCCATTCCATGGTGTTAACATTGGCATATGCTTGGGACATCAGCTGCAGAGGCTAATCGTTAGGAGTGTTCAGTGAACTGCGTGTCCATACACACGTGTACTCTGCCCAGCATTAAATTCTGATGTTAGTTCCACCACAGTTCACTGCCTGTGCTGTTTTAACAGTCTGCCCAGCCTATGATATCCAACATCTGTAGTGAGGAGCGGCTGCCCAATCCCACAATGCCTGAATGTGGTTTCACCTTGGTTTCACCACATGTTGAAGACACCACAGCACTCCTTGAACACCTGACAAGTCATCCAGTTTCCAAAATGCTCATGCCGAGCCTCTAGGCCATCACAGTCTGCCCCTGGTCAAACCCGGCTAGACTGTGTGCCTGCCCCGTTCTACACACAGACAGCATGTTCATTGATACAACATGCACCGTGTGTGTGTGTGATTAGCAGTCATTCATTGCCAGGTGATGCTGCTAGTGCCTGGATGGGTTTCTATCAACAGTAGGTCAGTGGTCATAATGATCTGCCTGATCAGTGTATATTTAGCAATTGTGAGGCATTGCCGGGTTTTGTAGTCCTGAATAAAATCAATTTTGGGAGATATAACAAATTTATAGCATCTTTGCATGTGTAAAATATATTTTCTTTAGTGGGTCACAGTTACAAATCTTCAGAAATTAGATACTTCTTATTCACAGATAATAAATAAATGCTTTTCTTCATGTAAATGAATAATGTTTTGAATAAATATTTTCATTTGTTACTCATGAATAACGAATAAAAATTTCTAACTGTATTCATTATTCATAATTTGAATAAATTTTGCCCAACTCTGTCTCCTACCATTCAAGCAGGGTGACACAGAATGTTGCAGTGTGTCCATTACTTATTTTTGGATGAGAATGGTTTATAATCTGCTTGGTGCACAGTACAGTGACATTCCCTTGTGGTGGTCAGATGTGGTCAATCGGAACCTTGGCAAGTCTGCTTGCCCTATGGTGTCCAACATCAGGCCACTGTCGTTTAGATACCCCAAAAATACAGATATTTCATTATTCAATGAGCCAGACAAATGAGTATGAAACTACATTCTGATTGGAGTTCTCCACTTGTTTGTAACTTTGCGAGATCAGTTTCCTTTTCCTAGACAAGGGCTGTCAACATATTAATTGCCATGCATTTTCAATACTAGTTGCTGTATACCAGAATCAAATAGAAATGGTATCTTTGTGCAAATAAAATATTCTAGATCCAATAAAATATTTCCACATTGTAACCAGAATGAGCTCCCAACCTGAAAGCTGGGTTTTCAATGAAATACAACATGTCAAGTAATTTTGGGTGTTTTTTATTTGAACTGATCACCCACAGAACAGCAACCAGTGACATTAACTGATATGCCACACAGTATGCAGTACAGTGTCTGGCATTACTCCCTGTCCTGGAGAAACGATGACCCACTGTTTCCTCTGTAGCAGACAACAGCACACTTGATCCAGATCTTGTCAGTGGTCCTCTGAATGGCAGTGCAGGTGGATTCTCACGTTGTGGCCATGTCACCACATCCTCTTCACTGTAATGAGCATCCAAGATAGGAATTCGTCTGTAGGTGGTAGACAGTTGTCAACCTGTGTGTGAAATTAACTTTGATAATAGTCTCAACTGGACAACCTTTTCCCAATCAGAGCTCATCATACAGGGTGTGCTCCATGCTTCAAAATTACATTTTCTACAAGGAACTTTGCAACTTCTCGAGCTTCGGAAGTTGGTACAGCTTTGCAATTTCTCAAGCTTTGGCAGTTGGTACAGCTTTGCTGACAGCTTAGTAGGTGAGATAGTCAGTGCATACTATAATCAGTTGAATTCTGTTTGTCAACTTTGGGAACCTCCCCAGACGGCACTTCCAGTTCAATGAAAGTGTGCTACTGTAGGTGGAACTGGTGCCAGAAACCCTGGAGTCAACTGCAGCACATACTTCCATAATTAGCATTTCTTACAGTGGCTCACATATTGTCTACTGGAGTGATAGAGATCTGGTCAGTGACACCTGCATCTGGTTCTGTCTACAGTCTTCACAAACTCCAGTTGACTAGATATTGTAGCTTTTGTTGTTGTTGTTGTTGTTGATGTTGATGATGATGATGATGATGGTGGTGATAATGGGATGGGGCACTCAACAGCATGGTCATCATAACCCTCACAAAATGACAGCAAGCCATTTGCCAGTGGAAGAAAGGACAAAGGCTGGCCCTACAGGCAGAAATGCTTGTAATGTATGAGAGTCCACCTACCAATTATTAAAAAATCACTGTCATTATGTAAAAAAACTATGACACTTAAAATTGACTTTCTTTAAAAAAAAAATGCCAAACTGCCTGGGCAAGCTGTCCATTCAGAGAATGCTGACCTCCCCTCCCTGACACTTTCCTGATGAGGCCTGGTAGTTCACAAAATTTGAAAACCTGTGTAACACTGATATTGGTGTCAATGAGGATGATGGACAGATCTCCAGTGTGTGGTTGGACTGAAGTCTGCCATGCCTGCAACCATAGGTTTTTGTTTACCACTCTTAACCATTCAGTTTCCCACTGATGCATAATTTTTCTGTCTAACAATGAGATGAAGGCATGCAAGGGAGTCCCACATCGATGCACAGCATAATCCCCACAAGCTTCTTTGGTTGCTATATTGGCTGTGGCATTTCCCTGTATACTGATGTATCAAGGTATCCATCAAAAGAACAGCTCCTGGTGTTTGATACACTGTTAAGATGCCATGGATGATCTAAATCAACTGCTTTATTGGATACATATGGTGGACTGCTCATAGTGCACCGAGTGCATCAGAACAAACAAGAAACTTTGTTCTGTAATCCCCCTTGAATCCATTCCACTGCCATCATAATGCCATATAATTTCACATTAATTTCTAGTGTTATGGAAGGCACACTTGGAAGACCTTATCAGGGAAAACAGATAAACAACTGAGTGCAGTGCATTCCCTTGCAAGGAGCCATCTGTATACACAACAATAAAACTATGTAAGTACTTAAAATGGAAGAAAACAGATTTTTAAAACCAGAATCTGAAGTACAAGTTTTATTATACTGGGTCAAGCCTAAAATCACTTTGGAGCTCAGAACATGCCAAGGGGGCAATTTGTTCCATTCCTGGCTGTGTAATTGGTCTGATATATCCAGATCCAGCAGCACATACAACTGATTCCTAAACAGCAACTCGAAGTTCGGGGGAGACTGTCACACTAAATGCTACTGACTGAATCAGTGGTAAGATCTTTTCAAGGGCTATCTAGCCAGGAGGTGGCACCACCAAATCTGGAGTGGTGATTCATCAGCCTCTACTCAAAGAATCTGAACTGAGCTGATCCAATAGGCTCCAGCCCTCATGGTGGTCAGCGTCTAACATCTTGAGGCAGGAAGTATGTGCCGATCCATGAACCACGCCGCTATAATCTAATTGTGGTCTGACTAATGCCCTATACAACTGCAGGAAGCTCAACCTATCAGTTGCCCATGCCTCTTTGCTGAGGCGGTCTTAGATGTGCAAGAGCCTGGGTCAAGCTTCCAGCCTCCTGATGGTCAGCTGCAGTTGCCTAGTTGTTGTCATAAGTTAGGAGGAAGAGCAGAAAATTGTCATCATCCACAAACAAACAGCATTTAACAGGAGAGATGCCATTGATAGTTATTGCAAACAGTGTGATACTGAGTGTAGTGCCTTGGGGGGTCCTCCTCCTGAACACAGCAGTCAGGCAATGTATCACTAGTGCAATATCAAAAGCACCTGTCCTCAAGGGAGGAATGGATAATAAGCACCAGACTTCCACATAGTTCTCATCCATCAAGAATGTTGTACCTACAACTGGTTTTACAAGGTGACACCTGTAGAATTCAGTTGCCAAGGGAGGAATGGTAACGCCTGAAACCACACTGGAACCATCACAGGTGACTTTAGGATTGAAGGAGCCAGTCAAGGCAGCAGTTGGCCATGTGCTTGACAGTCTTACCCATACAACCAGTAAGGGCTATACTTCGATAACTGCTATGGTCGGTAAAATCCTTGCCTGGTTTCCACAATGGATCTAATGAAATGACATGATCATGAAGCACTAATGGCTAGGAGGCTCAGTCTGGGAAAGTTCGGCTGCCGGGTTGCATGTCTTATTGCAGGTGATGTCACATTGGGCAACTTACATGTCTGTGATGATGAGGACAATGAAACACACAGGTCATGAGCAGAGAAAATATACAACCCAGTCAGGAATTGAATCCAGGCCCGCTGCATGGCAGGCAAACACATTACCACTCAGCTAAGCAGGCAGCCAATGGATTTAATATTGCCTCCTTCAGGTGGTAAGGTACTGCCCATGAAACTGGATCTGTTTGAAACAAGATAGGCATTTGCCTTTGGTTCCAGAGGACAGATGATGAAGCACAGCATAATGAATCTCATCCATTCCTGGAACACTGTCTCTGATTCCAAGCACAGCCACTTCCAATTCCTACATGAAGAACAGATAATTGCAGACCTCCTCATTACATGAGAAGAAGTGGAGAAGCATCACCTCCACAGTCCTATGGAACATTGGAAATTTAGGAGTTTGTCCGAAAGGTGCCTTACTGATTGCCAAACTTGTGCAGCGGAACTGGGCCAATTAATGGAACTCACAAATGCCTTCCAGCAGTTCCTCTTCCATTCTTTCGTCACATGCCTTGCTTACACTCTCACAGACTTGAAGATTTTCTAATGTAATGGTGTTTGAATTTCTGCAAAGCAGCATGCCTGGCTTGGACTGCAATGTGGCATTCTTTATTCCACCAACGAACAGACTGTCATCTGAGTGGTTGCTAGACTGGGGAATGGAATCAGCAGCAACTCAGTGGATCACACTAGTGATATATTTGACCATCTTCTGGGAACATTCCTGTTGTTCGAAGATGGCGTGCTAATTGTATCGCAACCGAACTGCCCTTTGAAGAATCCATCTTTGGGGTCTCCTGTCAATCAATGTCCAAGTCAGCAGGTGAACCCACATTGGAAAGTGGTAACTGGAATGCAAATCTGTGGCAGCTCCCCACTAAACAGTAGACAAAAAACAAAGGTCAACAGCTAACGATTACCGTGTAACTGTAGGAAAGTGTATAATCTGACCAGAATTCAAAAGGCAGACATACACTGGATGGACAAGGAGCTCAATAATTGACTACTTGGGTATGTGGTAGCCGAGCCCCACAGCACATTGTGTGTATTGAAACACCCGTGAGGAGGAATGGTTGGGGAATGACATGAAAGCTCTGTCAGTGCATCTGCATCCAACAGATCATGAGGTGGAAGGTATAAAGAGCATACTGTGATTTTAGCTGATGTGAAAACTTCCAGTGCAACTGTCTGTAAGCTATGTTAAGAGGAACAAGAGAGAAGTTGCATCTGTCTTCAACAAGTAACTGTCCCCCCCCCCCCCTCCCCTCACCTTAGCCCTGCCGCCAGTAAAATCATCTTCTCTATAGGGGAGGCGTCCTCTCAATGGAGGTGTGTAGGTGATTTTAAATGAGTTTCTTGTAAACAGATGCAGAATGGTCTCTTCTGCGCAAGGAGCTGCAGTCCTTCCAAATGTAATTGATTTCTGTTTAATTCCACTGCAATATAGGTCCCTATGAGAACTGTTGATTATTGATGGTCGCCCTTGTCCTCCTCCCTCCCTCCCTCAGCAGTGGCGATTTACCCAAGAGGTCAGGGGGAACATTAGACAGTGCCTGGCTCTCCAGGTCGCATCTACATTACTATTCTGCAATTCAAAATTAAGTTCCTGACAGAGGGTTCATTGAACCACCTCCAAGCTATTTCTCTACTTTTCCACTATTGAAGAGTGTGCGAGAAAAATAAATGCTTAAATTTTTCAGTGCAAGCTTTGATTTCTCTTATTTTATTACAATGATCACTCCTCCCTATGCAGGTGGACACCAACAAGATATTTATTCATTTGGAGAAGACATTTGGTGATTAAAATTTTGTTGAAAGACCCTGCTGCAACAAAAAATGGATTTTTTTTAATAGCTGCCACCCAACTCGCATATCACACCCATGAAATTCTCTCCCCCACTTTGCAATAATACAAAATGAACTGCCTTTCATTGAACTTTTTCGAAGTTCTCCACCAATACTATCTGATGCAGATCCCACACCTCACAGAAATACTCCAAAAGATGACGAACAGGTGTAGTGTAGGCAGTCTCTTTAGTAAACTTGTTGCATCTTGTAAGTGTAGATATCAATATAGTAGATGGTAAAATCACCATAGGAAAGGAGCAGTGCTCACCAATCTGAAGGTTTAACTGTCATTTGCTTCAATTTTGAATTACTTTTTGTTTGACTTCTACCTTGCTTATGGGAGCTGGTTGCATGGGTACGGGGGACAACTTAGTGGGCCTCAAATTGTGTGCAGTGACATGTGGCTGAGGTTCCAAGTCTGTTGTTGACAACATCTGAATGGTATTGGGGTCAAGTGTAGCTCTTTTCCCACAGGTACATAGACAAATGCACATATTTGTACTTGATTCTGTCCTCTGGGTTTTTTAAGGGCCAACACAAAAGAAGTAGCAAATGTCAGAGGCAGCATAGCTTTGAAAGCACATTTAGCTACACCAAAGGGTATGCATACTGAAGTTTCAACTCCTGAATTTTCCTCTCCTTGTTATAAACTCCGCACATCCTGCTCAGTTCTAGGTGGTCCCAAGAGCAGTTTATACACCTCCCAGGAAGTGTGCAAATCACCTGACACACTGAGCTGGCATGCCACAATTTCTACATGTAGCTCTCCCATTACGTGTCATAGTGGTACGACTAAATCTGCGGCATTTAAGTTATCACATTGTTTTGGAAGAAAGTGGTCTAATCTAAAGACGGATATAGATTGCAACAACATTTTCAGGTAATTTCAGTGAGTTTGAAGTTAGAATAAATGTTACAGTTTTTTTCCAATGTACCATTTATTGCCCTCATATAGTTCTGCACTTCCATGACACCCATGTTTTTCTATTCTCCACGTAACTCCTCATGGTCCACTTCCATTGTATTCAAGTAACTAACCATGTCTTTACATAAGTCAAAGGGTTTATGCAATTCAGTAACAACAGGGTAGTCACCTGAGGCCTTGCATCCCAGAAGCTAAGATACTTGGTTTGACATGACAGTTTCAAGCAGAAGTGTTCCATTACAAAGTCATTTAACACTTTTTAAGGACCAAGCAATACCCCCAAACCATTGTGAATGTAGAACCAGGAGATGATCTTAAATGTTCATTCTGCTCTCTTTATTACAATGAAAGTCTTACAACAAACTAGTGTCCTGTTGTTGTAATTCTGACACTATTACTCAGGCAGACTGACCAACCGAGCTATCTTTGTTGGGCAGCTGTAGGTATTACCTAATTGTACATCCATCCTGCCAGGAGTTGAATTGAGGTCAATCCACTGGATTCCCACGAGTTGCTAGGGAAAGAAACACTGACTAAGGCAGTGCCCTGCATGCCTGATAAATATTTATACAACTGGGAAAGGGGAGGGGAGTGGTAGGTTTGGGTCAAGTGCCCCAGAGGTTGGCTGCCATTAACCCCATCAGCATGAAGCACAGCTTGAGGCTGAGAGGTTTCTGTATGTGATCCATCTTTTTTACAGTCCAGGTAGTGAACCCAATGCCAGTTCTACGAAACACGCAGTGTTCCACCACAGTGTCTAATGATGGTCCCTGAAGCATGCCCAGAATTTATGGTAGATGAGAGGGACCAGATGTTTAAGAATTATGAAAAGAATTTGGGATACCTGGCTGCAGATGAGCTGGGGTGACAAGCAATTACTTCTGCCCAATTGGATCTTTGTTCCTCTTATACAATGTTCCATGGATTGATTGGAATTCTCCTCTGGTTGGTTCCTCATTCATCTCAGCTTTTGTGGTTTTCAGCAGTGCTAGATCTTCCATTTCTTGAGGAGCACTGTGTTCTGCCATAGGATTCATCGAAAGGCAGTTGGCGTCCTTATGTTTGAATCTGTCTTTGTATAACACTGTGATGTATTCCTGAAGCCTCAGTGCCCATCTCACCAGTCAACTGTGGATATTTCTGGCTGGTCAGATAGCATAGAGAATGGTGGTCCATCACAACAGTGAATTGTCTGCCAAATAAATATGGCCCAAACTTGATAGGCCAAACAACTGCAAGACACTTTTTTGGTTGTAGAGTGGTTTCCCTCTAACTTGATGAGTACTCCGCAAGCATATGCCATCACTTTTCCAGCACTAGGTTGGACTGGAAGGGGATAAACTGCAAGGTCATCAGCCCCTTCATCCATTAAGTGGTGAACCAGGAGTGATCATCAAAGGAAGGAAGCAAAAAGGAAATCCTGGAAAGCCTATGTGTGTAAAAGAAAAAGAAAAGAGAGAAAAAGCCCAGACAAAAGACAGCATTAAAAGAATAGTTAAGACATGGCATTAAAACCAACGTTATTTCTTAGGCGTCCCACTTCAATGTAGGGTCAGCCCTGTTACTACATATTTGGCAATTTTAGTGTCAGAGCGTGGCCAGATGCCCCCCCCCCCCGTCACCAGCCTGTACCCCCCTGGGACGGAAGTAGTGTACCCCAGATGTGTGCATCTAGTGTAACCCATGAAACAGTGCGAACATTTGCAAATGTCTGTGAGTCATGCAACTGAGGTGGGACATGGGGACTAGCCCGGTATTCACCCTGTGGGATGTGGAAAACCACCTAAAAACCACATCCAGGCTGGCCAGCACACCAGCCCTTATCAGTAATCTGCTGGGCGGATTTGATCCGGGGCATTAAAACCAAGAAATGAAAAAGAATAAAGAGAATAAAAAGGTGGAAAGGGTAGAAGCCAGCCTGGGCCACTGATCACGGGGTGCCAAGGGACCCTGGAGGGAGTGGGGTGTGGGAAGAGCAGGAGAGGGGTGCCCAACAACCCCTCACACAGTAAATGAGACCCAAAAATCCTACATTACAGAGATGAATAGAAACCATCTTCACGGGAAAAATGTAACACCAGGTCAGCTGCTTTGGCATTGCCTGCTAGCACCAGAGATAGTGTGCCAGGAAGATTAAGATGCTGTCTCAAAGAAGCCAAATTAGGACAGTCTATGAGTAAGTGGGCCACCGTTAGGTGGGCTCCACATCTAAATTGAGGGGGATCCTCAAGTCAGAGAATGTGGCCATGGATCAGACAAGTGTGGCCAACGCAGAGTTGACAGTGGATTCCCTGCAAGAAGAATTCAAGGAAGACTGCCACATGGTTGTGGTCTCCTTAACTGTCCTCATTTTGTTTGGGGAGATTAGGGCAGACCATTCAGACTTCCAGCAATCAATGGCATAATTTGGATTTCCAAACTTCCAGCAATCGATGGCATGTAAACGATCAAAGGCCCAGTTCTGGGACTCCCATTTTCAGAATCGGCATCCTTGTGGCTAGCTTGTTCATTTCCAGAAATCCCAACATGACTGGGGCTCCAAACCAAAAAAATTGGCTGTCCAGCTCGATGGAGGTCAGAGGCAAGATTCTCGATAGCTGTAAGCAGTGGGAGAGGAGAATAGCACTGGTCTAGAGCCTGAAGACTGCTAAAGGAGTCACTAAAGATTAGGATAATCTTGGCACTGCAAGAATGAATATGGCTAAGGGCTAATTTAATGGCCATCAATTCAGCATTGAAGGCACTGCAGCCATCTGGCAGAGAGTGGAGTTCACTGCACCATGAATGTGTGTATGCAAAGCCTATTCGTTCGGTGACTGTTGAGCCATTGTTGAATCCCACTTCCAAACCCAGATATGTCTCAAGGACAGCCAAGAACAGGTAGCGAAAAATCGTGGTGTTTTTCTGGATTTGTTCTAGAACTATGTCTATCCTCTATTGCTTGTGTGTAGCTCCGTCTAAGCCTTGTCGTCATACAAAGTGTAAGCTTACTTACTAGACTGTAGTCTATTCTTCCTCAGTGGCACCTTTAAACTCTTAGTCTATTGCTGAAAACTGTTTGACTATCTGTGTGATAATGTTCTCAAATAAACTTCCACCAAAAAGATATGACTCAATAAAATATTCTTGCACACAGAGGACTAATTCTTGACATCAGAGATGTCAAATATTTGCTAATTCAACACGCACACAACACGGACATGTTGACCATGTGATTGTGACATGGACTTTTTACACGCACGGGGAGAAACTGATACAGGGATGTTTCTCGAGTGGATTCTAGCTGAAAACTGAGAATCTGCAGTCGGGTGGGGGTATTTAAAACTGGTATATGAATAGTTTGTGAAATATTTTACAAAAATGCAAAGGTCATATTAAGGAGTGATGTCAAACGACTGAGACTAACAATAATTTTGTTTAAATGAATGATAGGTGTTTACTGAAGTTCGGTGTACTATTTGCTTAACACTGTGAACTGCCTATTTCCCTATAAAATTTCTAGGTTCATAATATTCCTAATTTAAATTTTTAATTAGTTGTGTATTTGGGCCAACAAATGCATAATCTCATTCTGGAAAATTAAGGCAACAAAAGCATAATGTCAAACATGGGAACAAAGCAGGCTGAATAACTTAAATGGTGAATACATTTTAGGGTGTGACAAAACTTTAATAACAGATACTTTCTTAATTAATGAGTTTTCAGAAAAGACTGATTACTGTAAAGAATGAAATTATGACTATACAAGTAGCTCTGTTAGTCTGCTCAGATTTACTAAGTAGCTCATGCCTTTTTCCAGCCTCATGGCTTTAGAACAACTTCAACTACTGATTTATTTCACATGATGTTTTATGTAAAACTGACTATACCATTGGACTTGGAAGTTGTTAAATTAAGATGTAAAAAACAACATTACCTCAACTTTTATCTAATATGAATTTGACATTTCTGTATACAAATACACTTGCTACACAAATTTTGCACATAAGTGTAATTGGACAGAAAAAGGAAAACAAATTAAAGGAGCAGAATGGTAGCAGGTGGATCAAACACATTTTTTTTTCAGATGCTAGAACAGGAGATTATGTTAGGGTCTCTTTAAAGACAAAGAAAGAGGGCACCTCTTTCCAGGAAAATTTGACATCATCCTGCAGTAGCTCTTCCTTACACAGCCTCACAGTGCTGGCTGCCGTGAAATGCTGTATCTCTTATCTTACAACATGGTGTATTAGACAGGTGAAATCATGATGGTCTTTCACAACTTGCATAGGGACCACATTCGGGAGTAGTCATACCTCTTTTGTCTGACTTTTTCTGTTGTGTTTCCTTGAAGCCCTGGCAAAATTTGATAAGCTCCTATCTTGTGACATTCTCTACCAGAAGATTTTGGTACATGTCTTGGGTGACTCATTTCTTAAAGTGTGAGATTTTTTCAGCATCCATCATATTCAGACTCCCAATGTGGCATAAGGCTAAAACATTCTGTATGTATAACTGTTGTTTCCCCATGGCAGTGGGCCCTGTTCTTCAGATAAGCAGACTTTCTGCTGACTGTCAACAAACATTTCCCCTCAGTTAAGCCGGGAATTCATCCCAGCCCACTCCATATTGGCAGGACATGAAAGTGTACCAACACATGAAAAATACTAGAAAAAACATGTCCCCATACAACTTCCTACTGTAGACTCCTTTCGTGTGCATCTTATGAACACCGCAACTTTCCCATCAGAGCAGTTCTGTACTATACATTCATATTTGGTAGGGAAAGGCTACGGTCTACTAATTGTCTGAAAACACTTCTTTGAAACAATGAAATTGAATTCTGGCACTGATTATTTCAAATTTACTATGACCTAGTATTCTTTACACTCTAACCACTGTGAAATCGTTTATTTGGGGAATACCATGGGGTTAGGAGTGACTTGTCAAGATGTGGAAGAGCTTGCAGATGACCACAGTGAAGGACTCACTACTGAAGAGCTGCAAGACCTTCACCTACACATGCAACAAGCTGCAGATGAAATTGTTTTGGAGTAGGGACAGACAGTAGCAATGGGCCTCCTTCAGAAATTAAGATCTCAAGAGCAATAAGGTACAGTGGTTTGTGGAGGAAATCAATATTACTTCCTGACTGTAATCTTTCGGAGCTCAAAATTTTACTTTTTACATAATGTGGAAAAGTCTTCTGATAGTTGTCATCAGTCAAGTTCAACAATTAAATTAGCTCGCCTGAAGTGAGGATTACCAAATGCAAATCTCTCCACCAGCCTTCAACATGTCCGGCTTTAAGGGAGACAGCCAATGAGATGTATACATCGACTCCCCCATCACTGTAACTCCTGGATAGAGCTATGGGTTGCATTGTATATTTGACATTCCACATTACCTTAGAGCTGAATGTCATATTGTTTCACATGTCTTAAGCTGGTTTATGCAAGGACTAATCATTTTGCTGTGACCTACTTAGCAGTACACCACAAGCTATGCATTGCATACTTGACATTTTACATTACCTTAGAGCTGAACGTCACCTTGTTTCATGTTTTAAGCAGAATTGTGCATGGGCTAATCATTTTGCTGGAATCTTTATGCATCTACCTCACATAATTCTCTTTGCTTATATCCATGAGCAATATATTGCATAACTACATGTCGTACATATGACTACATTCCTATTTCATGTAAATCTTTTAGTGCCACAGGAGATTTTCTTTGCCACTGCTGCCATATTCTTATTTTGGTTTTGAGACTGCAATGTTTTCCCACTGTAATGGCTTGTGAGAGTCCACAATCATGCATATGTCAGGCTGCATCTCATGTTTATTTAACAGGCTTTTTTGTGCAGATGACCTCCTGTAATGCATTCACCACTATAGATAGGCACTGAAGACATTGATATTGAATTTACTAAATAAAGGTTTGCCTCTTTGTCACCTGCATAATGAGCTGCATATGGCACTTATCCTTCACTTGGTTTTTTGCTGTGCATGTATCTGAAGTATACAGATAGGAATTTGAAATATGACTTACGTTGCAGTCTTAATGACATGTTGTCTTTTTTACTTACTGTTTTATCTCTGTATGGCTACATATGCTCTTCTTCTAGAAAATATTTTAGCTTTTACATGCTACAAAGTTTTACAATTGTATTCCAGCTATCACAATTTTATTAAAATTACACATGTATTTATATTTGCAACTGACGATAACATGAATACACAAGCGACCTCTAGCGGCATTAAATGTCAACATATTCTCTAGTAACTTTTGCTGCATGTCAGTTCAACAGTGATCCTGTATTGGTGCTGTACTCTGTGACTTGTAATATGAGATGGATGCATTTGGCAAAAAAAGAAAAAAAAATTGTAAATAGTGGTTTTAACTTTGATGTGCCTCAACTATCCAGCTGAGTAAGATTAGATTTCTTATCCAACCAAACACCGTTTATGTTAAACCATATCTTCCTTCCTTCGAAACTCTCTTTCAGGTAAATCTTGTTAAATGTAAAGAAGGGAAACAACTGAAGATCTTGGAGATGATGTGCATTAGAGCAAAGAAAGGAGACAGATTTGATAAAACCTTCAATAACTCATCGTCTTCACATCTACAGACTGCACTCATTGCACAGGGCGTGCAACATAAAACCAAACCCTTACGGTAACAACTGTGGACTTGGTAGTTTCTGTTGGAATGGAATTCTATGAATGATACATAAATTAAATATGACATTTATTAACTTTATTGTTGCACTTCTGAGCTGGATTGATCATACTGAGATTTGTACGACACAAAATGTCATCAATTGCATCGATTTCTCACTGAATGTTCACCTTCAGTTCATCAGTATTGTAGGATTAGTGGCAATGGGAAAAAAATTGCAAATAGACAGCTCTGGGGAAAATGAAGGCCACTGTCCACTTCTGATAACATGCTCATTTGTTAAACCCGCATGAATGTGAATCAGTGAAACATTTTATGGATGACATGCTGTTCTGTCTTGCTGGGAGAGGCTGTATTGCTTTTCATTATCAGCTAATCACACACGGAATTCTTCGAAAATTGTGAGATAAATGTATGTATTAACAGCCTGGTCACAAAACACTGGTTGAAGTACACAATTAGTGGAAATGGCACCAAACACCAATTTTCTCATTGTGAAGTGTATACCCTAATATATCTTAAGAATTCATCACCATCAAATACTTGGTGGGCTTAGAATTAAAATGGCCAGATAAATGAAACACTACCACATCTGACACAAAACTGGATCTATCTATCCACTAGCAATAATTCTGAAAAGCCTGTTGCAAGAATCAGTTCAATTTGTCTCCATCAGCTGTTGCACAGTCGTAATGTAGTATGATTTACATTTTAATCCATAAATAATTTTACGACAAGATGTGTACTTAACATTACATTGTTGGGGTAACTTCAGAACTTTTTTTTTTTTCATTGACAGTAATTCTGCTTTCAATATCGGCAATGGCCTATGAAATGCTGCCTATTTTGTTTTGCATTTGATACCAAATCTGCATCTGCAACGAACCATACAAATGTTGGCTTGGTTCCTGCTTTCATGCGGTATGACCGGCCCCAACTGAACAGCTCTGTCAGGAGGGTCAATATGGAGCTAGATCAACTGCTTCAGGCGGCTACTTTGTCAAGCATCGGTTTCGTTCCTGTTGATGGTATTGGCAGGTGGGACTTCACAACACATGGCCTGCATCTCAGTAGGAAAGGGAAGGGTAAACTGGCTAGGATGATAGCAAAATCTTTAAGGGAGGGGGAGGGCACTGAAACTCATGGGAGTACTTTTTTAAGGTAAGATCAGTATCCAGTCATCCTACATTGATTGAAATTAAGCTTAATGAAAAGTTCAGACAGGCAGGTACTAGAGATGTGAAAATATCACAAGATTCTCATAAGATTACAGTGAAAACCAATGTTAGTATGTCAAAAGATTCACATAAAAGCACAGTACAAAATAATGTTAATATATTGCATCAGAATATCAGGGGATTAAAAAACAAAGTAGATGAGCTTCTCATTTGTATAGAAGATTTAGAAACTGAGGGTGGAATAGATGTTCTATGCCTGTCTGAACATCATATAGTCACAGGTATGGAAATGGTAATGTAGATGGATATAAGCTATCAGCACATGTAAGTAGACACACTGTGGAGAGAGGAGGAGTTGCCATATGTTAAAATCACTCGTAGTGAGAAAAAGTTGGAAACAAAAATTTTGCGTAGAGCAACACATAGAAGCATGTGCATGTGAGCTTAAACTAAATAAAGGCACTTTTATAATTGTAGCTGTGTACAGGTCCCCACTGGGAAATTTTCAACTATTTTTGAAAAACTTGGATTCTTTGTTGTGCTACCTGTCAGACAAGGGAAAGCAAATTATTGTTTGCGGGGGTTTCAACATAGATTTTCTGAAAGAGTCAGATAGAAAGCTTGACCTTGAAGTATTACTTGGTTCTTTCAATTTGACATCAGTTATTGATTTTCCCACTTGGGTGGTACAGAAAAGCAGCACACTGATAGATAATGTTTTCATAGACCAAGATAAATTTAATCAAATACAAACTTTGCCTGTTAAGAATGGTCTGTCTGATCATGACGAACAGCTGGTTACAGTATATGATATAGCTCCATACAGTAATGCAAAACAGTCCTCCAAAATAGTGCATACCATTAACGATTTAACACTTCAAAATTTTAGGGAAAGCTTGCAACAGTTAGACTGGGATGAGGTGTCCATGGAACATGATGCTAATTTAAAATTTAACCTATTTCATGATACCTTTGTGAATTTATTTGAAAACAGTTTCCCTAAGAAAACAGTGAAATATAATTGTAAGAAACCATGTAAAACGCCATGGCTTACTAAAATGAAAATATCTTGTAAGCAGAAAAGGGAAATGTATCTTGTAGCTAGGAGGAGTAATGATCCCGAAACAACAAAACATTATAAAAACTACTGCACTGTATTAAGAAAAGTTATTAAGAAGTCCAGAAGAATGTGCATTATGTCCGAGATTAGCACATCTGATAGTAAAATTAAAACAATTTGGAATATTGTGAAAAGGGCAACCAAGAGCACAGGAAGACTGTATTTCTGTCAAACACAATTAAAAGTTTGTTAACAAGAAGTCAGAAGTAGAAAACATTTTTAATAATCATTTTTTAAGTGTCGTAGAGAAAATAGGATCCAGCTATTCATTAGAAAATTCAAGGCAGTACCTACGCAATTTGATAAAATTGAAATTCATCCCACCTCTCCTACTGAAATTAGGAAAATAATAAATTCACTCAAAAGTAAAAGCTCACATGGAATTGATGGCATTTCCAACAGAGTACTAAAAGCTTGTTCCCAACAACTAAGTAGGATTCTCAGCCACATATGTAGTCGCTCACTGAAACAAGAACTTTTCCAGATAGACTGAAATATGCTATTGTTAAACCATTGCATAGAAATGGGGATAGATCTGATGCTAACAACTACCGCCCAATCTCACTTTTGACAGCTTTATTCAAAATTCATGAAAAGGTAATGTATTCAAGAGGAGCATCACATATTTGTAAATTGTGTGGATCATGAAATTCTTCTAGATAAGCTTAAGTATTGTGGTATGGGTGGGACAGTGCATAAATGGTTTAATTCATACTTAACTGGAAGAATGCAGAAGGTTGAAATCAACAGTACACATAGGCTACAAAAACCAGCAGAGTCCTCTAACTGGGGAGGTATCAAGAATGGTGTCCCACAGGGTTAAGTCTTGGGTCCCTTATTGTTCTTAATATATATTAACGAATTGCCATTCTATATTCATGAAGATGCAAAGTTAGTTCTTTTCGGTGATGATAAAAGTATAGTAATTACACCCAAGTAGCAAGAATCAGCTGAGGAAATTGCAAATAATGTCTTTCAGAAAATTAATAAGTGGTTCTCTGCAAATGTACTCTCACTAAATTTTGAGAAAACACAGTTTATACAATTCTGTACAGTAAATGGCGTAACACCATTGGTAAATAAAGGCTATGAACGGAAGTCTGTTGCTAAGGAAGAATACTCAAAATTTCTGGGTGTGTGTGCATTGATGAGAAATTGAATTGGAAGAAACACATTGATGATCTGCTGAAACGGTTAGGTTCAGCTACTTATGCTATTAGGGTTATTGCAGATTTTGGTGATAAACATAATAGTAAATTAGCCTATTGTGCCTATTTTCATTCGCTGCTTTCATGTGGATCATATTTTGGGGCAATTCATTATTAAGAGAGAAAGTATTCATTGCACAAAGGCGTGTAATCAGAATAATAGCTGGAGCCCACTCAAGATCACGTTGCAGACATTTATTTAAGGAACTCGGGATATTCACAGTACCTTCGCAATACATATATTCACTTATGAAATTTGTCATTAATAACCCATCCCAATTCAAAAATAACAGCAAAGAGCATAGCCACAACACTAGAAGAAAGGATGATATTCACTATTCTGGATTAAATCTTACTTTGGAACAGAAAGGGGTGAATTATGCTGCCATAAAAATCTTCGGTCATTTGCCAAATAGTATTAAAAGTCTGACAGATAGCCAACCAACATTTAAAAGCAAATTAAAAGAATTTCTGAATGACAACTCCTCCTACTCAATAGATGAATCCTTAGATATGAAGTAGTAACTGTAAAAAAAATTAATTAATTATTCTGTCTAAAGAAAACTTACGTTAAAGTTATACATTCCACATCATTACGAAATGTCATATTCATGATCTATGGAACAAGGATTAATGTATGTGTCTGTAAGTTCGCTCTCCCCTCTCCCCCCCTTTCTTTTTAAAAATATAATCCTGTAGGCTACTAAAAGAAGTGATAAAAAACGCAGAATATTTGACAAGAAGCTTCGGTACACGTGATACTTTGATTGTAATAGGGGGTTCTAACGACATAAACAAACCTCTCGATCTAATGTTGAAGCATGTGGTAGAACCATTGGAACCAATACTCGCTCTAAGTCACAAAATGAATATCATTATCCATCCTATACCCAGGAGATATGATGTTCAAAATTTAAATAGTAAAATTAATACTGCAAACCTCCACCTGATACAGGCTCTGAATTTAGCTAAACACGCGTACAAAAAAATAATTGCTGTGAACTTTGAAATAGAGAGACTAGCCAGAAACCGCTTCACAACACATGGCTTACACCTAAACAAATGTGGCAAGGAGATTATCTGCAATAGACTGGCCTTCCTGACAACTATGGGTGACAATAAGAAACCAAAAGTCAGAAACCATAAACAGACACTAATAAGCAATTGGATAAAGACAAACAAGATGGGAAATAAAAAGAATAATAGTGGCCATACTGTGCAAACTACACTAGACAAATGGGTCACAAGTCACAGAGACGAAACACAAACCCCCTGACCCCTCAAAAAGGCCAGGAACCTGAAAGGATCAATAATAAGATGGTGAACATTATCGAGACATCCTTCCAAAACGTCAATGTGATGCCTCAACAGTGTGAAGTGCATGTGGATACTTTTCAGGCCTACCTGGAAGATGAGATGGCTGCCAAGGATGACCAACAGAACCAGCACAACCGTTCAGAAGTCAACATATCTGGAATACAGCACAATTTAAACTAAAGGTCAGTGACACAGTAAATATGACTTCGAGCCCCCTGAGTAAACCCCACTCAGACCTGAAAATCTATTATCACAATGTCCAATCCTTGAGCAACAAAACTGATGACTTAAGCATTTTGCTGACCAGTGAACTCAGTGATATCTCAGTAGTATGCCTAGCAGAGCACTGGCTCTGCACTGATACGGTTAAGCTAATCTCACTACCCAACTTCAAATTGTGTGAACACTACTCCAGATCAAATGATGGACATGATGGGGTTGCCATCTTCATTAAACAACACATTGAATATAGCCCACTTCCTACCCTAAAGGAAATAGGAACAGATAAGATCTTTGAATGTGCAGTCATAAAGCTTACAGATCTAAATCTAATTGTAGCTACAATCTACCGTCCCCCCTCCAGTAGTATTAATGATTTTCTGTTACAAATGGACTTGTTTCTATCCAAAATAAGTCAGTGGAAACAGGAGGTGATTATATGTGGTGACTTTAATATAGACTTTCTCACCCACAACAGAAACAGGGAAACATTGATTAACATTGCAAAAACTTATAATCTGCACGGCCTTGTAAACGAGCCCACTAGAATAACACCCACATCCAAGACAGCTCTAGATCAAATTTTTACAAATAGAAATAAACTTAACCCAACTCTAGAAGTATACAATGCAGGATTCAGTGACCACCAAGCTGTCATTCTAAAGGTCGATGTTAGCAAAGATACCTCAAACCCAGTCCCACCTAAAACTTAACGAAGGTTTTTCACCCAAGAGAACTTGAACAAGCTAAATGCCCTCCTTAGTAAAGAAAAGTGGACAGAGATGTACACAGCCAATGATGTCAACATGAAATTCAACATATTTCTTGACAAAATGATCCACCACTTTGAAGAGGCCTTTCCGCAAAAACCAGTAAGAATAAATAATAATAGAAACAAGAGTTGGATTACATCAGCTATACAAATCTCTTGCAAACATAAAAGAATACTCCACATGTTATGTAAACAAAGTAGTGACTCCCCCCCCCCAATTAACAGAATGCTATAAAAACTACACATGTATCCTAAGAAGAGTGATAAGACAAGCAAAAAGGATGCAGAATGATGAGTACATTGACAAATCCAGCAATAAAGTAAAAGCAATGTGGAATATCATAAAAAGGGAAAGAGGGGAAATGAAAGCTTCACATTCGAACATAGAAATCAAACTCCACAATGAATCTATATCTAATCCCGAAGTTGTGGTGAACTCATTCAACAATTTCTTTACAAGCATAGCTGAAAAACTGGTCCAAAATAATCCTAACACAAATTACCAACCAGCAAACCAAAAATATCACACATATGCAGAGTCAATTTTCATTACCAAAGTCACTGAAAATGATGTTGCAAAAGCCCTCAGAGAGTTAAAAAATTCATATTCAGCTGTAATTGATGGTATCCCAGCAGCTGTAATCAAAAATTGTGAACAAACAATTGCTGAACCATTAACTCACCTCTGTGACTGTTCTCTCCAGGCAGGTATCTTCCCTGAAGCTCTGAAACTTTCTAAAGTAATTCCTGTCTTCAAAAAAGGTGATAATAAAGATATGAATAACTAGAGGCCTATCTCAATCTCATCCTGCTTTTCTAAAGTTTTTGAAAAAATAATGTCCAAAAAATGATGGACTTCATTGAAAAAAAAGATTTACTAAGTTTAGCTCAACATGGGTTCAGAAGCAACAAATCTACTGAAACTGCAGTATATGAGTGCATAAATACGCTTTTAGAACTGTTAGATAGAAAACAACCCATAGCAGGCATATTTCTGGATCTGTCAAAGGCTTTTGACACTGTTGACCACAAAATATTACTGGAAAAATTAGAACACTACGGTATCAGAGGAATTGCAAACAACTGGATTGCTACATTCCTAACCAATCGGATGCAGAGAGTCAGCATGAAATATACTAATAGACAAAGCAACTCAATAACCGAAATACTATCAAGTAATAAAACTGTAAAGCAAGGTGTTCCACAGGGCTCAGTATTGGGACCCCCACTTTTCCTCCTGTATATTAATGACTTGAGCCTGAATGTTGCTGCACACAAAACAATAATATTTGCTGATGACACAACTGTACTCCTCAAAGGGGAGAATACAGAGGCTGTGCAAAAAGCTGTGAACTTGGCTACTGATCAACTCAGCAACTGGGCAAAAATCAATAGATTAACTATCAACACCAAAAAGACAGCTTCCATGAACTTCCACACAACACAAAATGCAAATTCCTCTCAGCCATCTGTCACTATAAATAACCAGTCAATAGATACCGACACTGTTTTCAAATTCCTTGGTCTGTGGGTTCAAGATAACCTGAAATGGAATACACATACAGGAAAGCTAAATGCCACGATTTGTACTGGCTGTTATGCATTGAGTGTACTGAAAACATGTGCTAGCCTGAAAACATTAACCAGTGCATACTACGCTTATATACAAGCCCACCTAAAATATGGTGTAATATTCCGGGGGAATGCTCCAACTCCTCTGAGCACATTCAGAATCCAGAAGAGAGCAATGAGGATTATTACTGGGAGCAAACCCAGAGACCCCTGCAAACCCATCTTCAGAAAGTTGGAAATCCTTACACTGCCTTACCTCTACATTCTTGAGACTCTAAAATTCTTAAGAAAACACATAGTGCCAACTGACCCCAGAGTCGTAAAAAATAATGAAATACATGAACAAAACACCAGGAAAAACGCAAGCCTGCATGTTATACGTACAAACACTCAACTGTGTAAAAAGGGAGTTTTCCACATGGGCCTCCAACTGTTCAACAATCTTCCCACTAGTATTAAGTCCATCGAAGACAATATAAAATTTAGCAAAGCCGTGAGGTCATATTTGTTGTGTCACTGTTTTTACTCTGTAAATGAATACTTAGAACAATAATCTTGCTGTTTGTGTTAAATTGAAAACATTGAGAAATATAATAGATTAGGATACTTTAGGCTTACGTTAATACATGTTAACAATGTTAAATGACATCTGCAACACACTGTGTACCATCAGATCACGTGGAATAAATAAATAAATACTCTCTACTGGAATTCAGAAACTTCTCTACGAACACTTGATGTGTTTCAGAAAACAAATGAGAACAAATATAGGCACCAACTATAGATATTTTCTTCTGTATTCAATAAGGAATTTTACACAAGCACAATTACACTCATAATACCTCACTGCAATGAAGTGTATACTGCAGTGACAAAGTGCAGCAACAATCAGTGGAAAAACATACATCCACTAGTTGTGCCAGGCAGCAGTTTCTTTATGGTTTTGATTTTATGATGCTCACTCTGCACATTGGCAAAATAAACAAGAAAATCAGTACCCGCTATCAGCAACTTATTACGTGTTTCAATTTGCAATACGGGTTGTCATTAAATGTACTGAGACAGAAGTCATCTGAAGAAGATATACTGCACTCAAACTACTTACCACAAAAGATGAAGCAAATAGTAAAATTATAACAGACATTCGTAAACTTATTTACACATTTATTTCATCCTGGCAATGTTACACCCTTCACACCGGTACATAAATAGTGCATCCCTTCCATAACTAATAAAGTTGCTAACAGATTTTACATTACATACAAGAACATAGTACCACACAGGCTGCCAATCACAAATTTTAGCTGGCCCCTGGGTGGAAGATGTTGGGAGCTGAAGCTTGCGATCAGCTACGAGCTGATTGGCTGCTGAGACAAGCCTGCCTACTCCTCCTCCTAGAGTAGCCAGCTTATAGTTTATAAAATAAACTTACATGTAATGGATTAATGTGTCACAGAAATGACACAAGTGAGTTGTTAAGAGACCACATACAGAGTATTTGCTCATTTCTGTAAATAACATTAGCAATCACTAAACACAACACTGCATACGGATCAACAGTATATTTACAACAGTTACACCACACAACACTGCTATGTAGCTAATGTTGGCAATAACCATAGATACTACAGAGTGGCATGAAGTCAGCAGACTTACAGTGATCACAGAGGGGCCAAGTAAAAGTGTGTGACCAGCAAAATATGTATATCTAGCCAACAGTAGCAACCCAACATTCAAAATGGCTCTGAGCACTATGGGACTTAAAATCTGTGGTCATCAGTCCCCTATAACTTAGAACTACTTAAACCTAACTAACCTAAGGACATCACACACATCCACGCCCGAGGCAGGATTCGAACCTGCGACCGTAGCAGTCGCGCGATTCCGGACTGAGCGCCTAGAACCGCTAGACCACTGCGGCCGGCTGCACCCCAACATTCTTCAGACCAATAGGCAACATGGGAAAACTATGCAAAATTATATTTACCAACATTGACACATTACACAGAAGGATCCCTATTATATGTTGCATAAATAAACTGACAAGCAAATCTTTCTCAGTATGCAAATTGCCTAATGTGGTGCCCTCCCACAACAAAAAAGTGAAGTGTACTTACTTTCAATGACTCTGACAGGATAGAACTGCATCTGAGAAATCCAAAATTGCAGACAGATCAATTTCACAACAAACTTATTTCTCATTGACATTTTGAGGTGTGGAAGGGGGTGGGGGGGGGGGGGGGGGGGAAACAACACAAAAAGCTGCTGCTGCTTTTTTCCCCCAGTCAGACAATGCAGTGAAAAAAAAGCAGTTGCAATGCAAATAATTTATTAAAAGAAAAATAGCTTTCACGAGATAGACTAGTATGGAGAGCTAAAGCAAACTAGCCTTTGGACTGATAACACAAAACTGTATTATTGCAGTGAATAATTTTCAAAAGGCGCTAACAGACACTCCAAATCACCAGTCTGAGTGTTGACACAAACAGCTGAAAAGAGGAAATTAAAGTGAACACTAATTATGTACTACAATAAGCTAATGTCATTTTTGACATCAGAGGAAGGCTACTGTGAAAGTGTGCCTGTTAATCCTCTCCTCCCCCCCCCCCCCCCCACATAAATAAAAATTAAATACATACTGATTAACTGATGTATAGTGTAATCCAGGTTCCAGACTGGGTTGGAAGGGGATAACTTGGTTGACAGGTGGCGAAGCCAAGAAATATGTACATGAAATAAAGTTTGATGCAGCACATGTATATGTTCACCAAGTATTTAACAAACTTTTCTTTACAAAAGCAACCTGCAAAGTAAACTGAGAAAAGCTGTATTACATAACAGACAAATCCCCAACCAGTAGTTTTGTGCTTATTACATAAAAATAGAATTTCAAACTATGAAAAATTCCAGGTTACTGGGTAGGAGACACCACACAGCTCAAAATCTGTAGGAGGAGGATGAGATTAGTGTTTAACATTCCTGTCAACAATGAGGATATCAGAGACAGAGCACATGCTCATACTAGGGAAAGAAATGGGTTGTGCCCTTAAAGGAACCATTCTGGCATTTGCCTGAAGCAATTTCACAGAAATTGCTACATGATCATTATCAGGATTTCAAGAGTTTTGAATTATTTATTGAAATTTAACATCTACACATAAACAATAATACATCAAACATACACCACTAACATTGCCAATTTATACATATGTTTTTCCAACTACTTAGACAAGATATTATGTGATAACACTGTTTTTAGTCTGTCAATCCGTTACACCCACTCACAAAGTAAAAACGAGTTCACCTTCACTAGCTCATTCATTCACATGCTTCCTCCCACCACTGAATTGAAACTATTACGGTACATGCTCAACGAAAAATTATGGGGGCTACTGGATGGAAACCATGTTCTCTACAATTACGATCTTTAAATCTAAATGAAGTCCACAAGTAATCAACCGGACGATTTGCAAGAACATCAATACTCGGTACACATATTTTTGAATGTTTACATATAATATCACTCCATATACTAATACCATGGCTTTCACAACCGAAATAAGATGCCCAAGGCCGTGAAGACGATACTCCTGACCTGCTGCTGTCGACAGACACTTGCTGCTCTTCTTCCAACATATTGTCCACAACTGCAACTGTATCTAAATCCACGTATTTCGATGGTACATATATATCCTGGATCAAGTTGTCTCCTACATATAAACATCTGGGATTTTGTTTTCCTACAGTTTTGGAGAAAACTTGTCTCAGTTCCTTCCAGTTGCCCTGACTGTAAACTTTATTCAATTGCAGATCATTTACAGTCACAGATACAGTTTCCTTACCATCTTCAGTTGCGACAAATTCTCTTGAGGCTGTAAAAAATCCAGGCTTCCTGGCGAAACAAACGACTACGTCGAAAAATTCGACCCACATTTCGCCTAAAGAATTCCGTGCCACAAATGATGCAAAATCGACATTTGAACCCGTTAATAAAAACGTTCTTGCTTGTTTCTTCAGACTTTTCAGCCAAGAGGTTACGTTATCACTGCATCGGTAAATATATTGTTCAGGAGCCGATTTCATGGAAGGAAAGTAACCGCCAGTATCCGTACTAAAGTGTTCTCTTTGATACATGAAATATAAACCGTCTAGCACATCAGGCCAAACATTATACTTATCTAGTTCTCGTCCTTCTTTTTCATCTAATGTATCTATTATGCGGGCAAATGCAAGGGAGGCAGGCATATCAAAGCTATCCAGAACAGTTCTTAATTTGAGCGACAGTGGACCATTCCATGCACCGAGTATGTCCTCGTAAAATTCCCCAGCCAATTTCCACATTCTGTCTTGTCCATAATATTTGATTATTTCATTGTTGGTCAACATTCTGGTACCGTGGCATGCCCGAAGAACTTTCCCACCCTTGCCGATTTGTAAAACATTACCTTTATCAAAATCAATCATAACACCTTTCCTAATGTAATTGAAGTCATCATCAACAGGTTTGAATAAGTGCTTTTCGGGGTAACTCTTGCAGTCGACAAGAAATCTCGACAAGACATCATACTCCATTTTCATCATATTCTCTACATTGTATTTACACAGCGTATTGTCTAAATCAAAACCAATCCAATCGTAATCAGTGAACTTGAAATAGTTGTGTTCCGTCATTTTAGATGCGCTCATACGTCCGTTAGAACATATGTCACAAATATGTGTGCCAAAACGTTTGTAGTTACTAACTGAAACCACGTAAGGCAATACTGCTTCCTGTGTTTGTTGACTTCTGTTCTTCACAGAATGAAACCGACAACCTGCTACAAGTACTGAAAACACTCTACTAATCTTCAGGGAAACTTCACTATTGAACATAACCATTGTCGATGAAAATTGTTTTCTTCACGCATATGTGGATCAACATACATCGATTCATTAATTAGCGTTCCACAACACATAATACAGCAAACACTAACCACAATCACTCGTTGCACAACTTCTCACACCGCTCCAAAGTTCAAATAATCAAAGCATATAATACCAAGATAAAAAATACACCATCTGGAGAATTGTGCAAATGAAAATCTTTGCCGTCACCAACTCTATGGCACGCAACGATCTTTCTGCGCAAACTTCAGCGCACATCAAATATACGTAAACAAAAAATTGCGTATGGACCCAAGATTTGCTCAGACGTAATATGTGCGCATGGCTGGAAGCTTTAGAAATTTTTCTCAAACTCATGGGCTCAAATCACATTTGTGTGCCAGACCGAGACTCGAATTCGAGAGTGCTAGTCTTGCAAGGTTCTCAGGAGAGATTCTGTGAAGTTAGGAAGGTAGGAGACTAGGTACTAGGGAAAGGAAAGCTATGAGGAGAGGTCGTGAGTCGTGCTCGGGTAGCTCAGTTGGTAGAGCACTTGCCTGCTAAAGGCAAAGGTCCTGATTTCGAGTTTCGGTCCAGCATACAATTTTAATCTTCCAGGAAGTTTCAGTCAGTGCACACTCGGCTGTAGAGTGAAAATTCATCCTGGAGTCACATCTGCACAAACAAACATAGCGTGTGGACAGAAGATCGCCACAGATCGGGAGCATGAAACGAGTTTGAGTCAGCTGTGTGTTCAATTTGTCTCTCTTTATTGCATATTGCTTCCCAGGTCACTTAGCTGTAGTTAGGCGTCAGACCTGCCCGAAATCGCTCTGCATATTTTGAATGCCGTTATGTCGATAATACAGACATAGCCCATTCAAGAGTACCACAAATTTTGTGCATATGTGACACAGACATCTTAGCGCTTTTTCGTGGAATATCTATTATTAACTTGGTTTAAAGCTTTGAAGTGCACGGGTGTTTCGCTTTTTGCTACAAATATCACAGCCCATATATTGCATTTTTGGTGTAAGGAAAAGAAATGATAGCCATCATTATTTTTAAACGTTTCGTAGCGCACTTTGTATCACCATCGTTTAATGTCATTTATAATGTTCAGTCATTTACTGATAATGTTTTGCCTACCTTTTATGTATATTCAGTCATTACTTATGTTTATTTCTGATTTTGTGCCGAATTTGAACCATTTCTATACATGAAATATAATGTGTGAAGATCTCGTATGAGTTACGAATGCATTATAGGGTTGATAGTATTGTGACGACATAATAGGAAAAGCTGGAGGGAAGCATGCCAATGAGAAAGGTGTAAGACGTGTTAAGAAGTTGGCAACTCAGGACAAAATTCGAGTCAGTATTAGTCCATCATCGTGAACACATCTTGGTTCTGTACAGCCACATGGAAATTTTGTCTCGAATGTACTCTGGTGTTAAAAATATGGAATGTTTACACTGAGTTCTATGGTAGTTACCAATTACAAGAAGTCATATGCAAGCATTGTAAATGCTGAGGTTAAAATTACATAATATTTACCAATACCAACGTAGTAGTTTGCATCATCACCTCCAGGCAATGTACTATTTTTTTTAGTGTTGTAAAATCGGTATTTATTGTGAGTTCTTTTATCAATATAGTTTAATTTATGTGTGCATACAGACTGTTATTGATCAAGTTCATGCCACCTGTCATAGGTTCCTGGTCCATGTCCTAAAATTTACCATAGTATCATAATAATTATAAAGAGAAAACTGTCTCATTTTCTCTAGAAAGACTGCCAGAACTTGTGATGTATTGGAAAATAATCTAATACCATAGTTTAAGAGGGATCCAAATTTGCCTGTTGTGCAATGTAATATAATGAGACTTTAATGAGAAGTTAACCAATAATGTAAAAGTAACTATTTTAACAATATTTAAATAACATTGAAAATAAATAACGAAATTTTTTGTCCAGCACTTTATTGTTGCCAAAGTGTGTCAAGTGTGTTCATTTGTGTGTAATTGTCTTTATAGGATAATTATGAAAACTGTGGGGCTGCAGATTACTTCCTTTGATTATTACAGATGTTTCTTAGTTCAGAAGGATATAGAATATTTTCATAACGATTAATGTGAGAAGTGATTTGCTGGTGAAAAGGTGCTCCATAGTGAAGCATGTAATAAATTTTACATGCAAAAGTTGGTGAAAAAGTTCTCAGGAAATAGCTAATGCAGACAGTTAAGCAGTTATTGAAATTTTGGGTTCAATTATTACAATTTATTTACCAATTAAAAAGTATGTGAAAATGGGACAGGCAACCATAGTTTTACATTGCTATTACACGAAATTACAGATGCCTCTGTCCTTATGGAAAGATTTGCAATTCACATTGCTTTTTACGCTGATTATGATAAGTTTTTGGAGAAGAGTAATTAACCTTGATTTCAACTGCATAAATTAACCATTAGTTACGTGCTCATTGCCAAACTCTCTGTAAAATAATTGTTCATACAACTTGTATAGTTTTGTGTGTGAGGGTTATTATAATTTGATTGCATTGTCAACCAACCATTTCAGGAAATCGTGGCACACGCCAACATACTTATGTAAAGCGGTTTGAACACATTTTGAAATATTTTTATTTTCTGTTACCACATTTTGAATCCTTGTTAATCATTACACAGACTGAAATATCACTCGCACATAATCATTCTCCACATTACAAATACTGGTAGTATAGCGTCCTATTGTGGTTGTTTTAAAATACACTCCTGGAAATGGAAAAAAGAACACATTGACACCGGTGTGTCAGACCCACCATACTTGCTCTGGACACTGCGAGAGGGCTGTACAAGCAATGATCACACGCACGGCACAGCGGACACACCAGGAACCGCGGTGTTGGCCGTCGAATGGCGCTAGCTGCGCAGCATTTGTGCACCGCCGCCGTCATTGTCAGCCAGTTTGCCGTGGCATACGGAGCTCCATCGCAGTCTTTAACACTGGTAGCATGCCGCGACAGCGTGGACGTGAACCGTATGTGCAGTTGACGGACTTTGAGCGAGGGCGTATAGTGGGCATGCGGGAGGCCGGGTGGAAGTACCGCCGAATTGCTCAACACGTGGGGCGTGAGGTCTCCACAGTACATTGATGTTGTCGCCAGTGGTCGGCGGAAGGTGCACGTGCCCGTCGACCTGGAACCAGACCGCAGCGACGCATGGATGCACGCCAAGACCGTAGGATGCTACGCAGTACCGTAGGGGACCGCACCGCCACTTCCCAGCAAATTAGGGACACTGTTGCTCCTGGGGTATCGGCGAGGACCATTCGCATCCGTCTCCATGAAGCTGGGCTACGGTCCCGCACACCGTTAGGCCGTCTTCCGCTCACGCCCCAACATCATGCAGCCCGCCTCCAGTGGTGTCGCGACAGGCGTGAATGGAGGGACGAATGGAGAAGTGTCGTCTTCAGCGATGAGAGTCGCTTCTGCCTTGGTGCCAATGATGGTCGTATGCGTGTTTGGCGCCGTGCAGGTGAGCGCCACAATCAGGACTGCATACGACCGAGGCACACAGGGCCAACACCCGGCATCATGGTGTGGGGAGCAATCTCCTACACTGGCCGTACACCACTGGTGATCGTCGAGGGGACACTGAATAGTGCACGGTACATCCAAACCGTCATCGAACCCATCGTTCTACCATTCCTAGACCGGCAAGGGAACTCGCTGTTCCAACAGGACAATGCACGTCCGCATGTATCCCGTGCCACCCAACGTGCTCTAGAAGGTGTAAGTCAGCTACCCTGGCCAGCAAGATCTCCGGATCTGTCCCCCATTGAGCATGTTTGGGACTGGATGAAGCGTCGTCTCACGCGGTCTGCACATCCAGCACGAGCGCTGGTCCAACTGAGGCGCCAGGTGGAAATGGCATGGCAAGCCGTTCCACAGGACTACATCCAGCATCTCTACGATCGTCTCCATGGGAGAATAGCAGCCTGCATTGCTTCGAAAGGTGGATATACACTGTACTAGTGCCGACATTGTGCATGCTCTGTTGCCTGTGTCTATGTGCCTGTGGTTCTGTCAGTGTGATCATGTGATGTATCTGACCCCAGGAATGTGTCAATAAAGTTTCCCCTTCCTGGGACAATGAATTCACGGTGTTCTTATTTCAATTTCCAGGAGTGTAGGAATAACAGCTTGGAAATCTGTATAAATATAGTAAATGTCTGACTAACACATGTAATTGTTTTGTGTTGAAGAACATTCCTTGTAATATGCATACATTCAACAGACAAACTGGTCGTGTGCTCCCACACTGTCTGTTCCTTAATCATTTCCATAGTTGTTGATGATTTTACAGTTTTCCCAAATGTATGCAAACCAGTGAGGGTCTCACATACTTTAAGCCTTCAATGATGAGGATTATTTCTTATTAGAAATTGAACATTTGTTACTATTTTTCAGTGAACAGCATTAATTATGACCTAGAAATGTGTTAAAAATGTTATCAGTATTTAGTAAGGAATTAGGGGTATGTGACTTGTTAGTCAAACACATCCTTTCTAGTATGAGAATTATATTGAGTCAAAAGAAGATTCTACATGACATGGATTTATTTCAAAATTATTATATACACTTTTGCAAGGATTGTGGCTGTTAGTATTTAATAATGCACTTTTTGGTAGTCCAAATAACATTACTAAAGCATTAAATTAAATCATAACAAAAATATTAATGCATTGTATAGAACGAATTATGGAAATTCATGCACAATCCTACATCACATTTTACAGATGTGGTTATAAAGCTGTGGTGACATAATTGAACACTAAAGACATTCGCTGAAGGAATATACTGTGCTATATCATTTTCACTGTCGTCTTTGGCTTCCCACCTTTCGTCTTCCTCACATGTGGCTGATATTTTTTTATATTGTCTCGTATTACATGCTTTTTCGTGTACACAGTAATCAATTGTCGTATTTTACCTGTAGCAATTATATACTGTTATTATTGTGACAGAGTAGCCACAAGTGATGACCCAGTGAAAAGCTATGGCTAATGAGAAGCCCATGAAGTTTTAACCTACAATGGCAGTTACAACAGACTTTGTCTCACTGGATCAGTTGTTGAATGAATTGAAAAGAGCGACTACCAATCTTGGTTCTCAAATGCTTCGAATCGAAGGACATTGGCCAGAACCTTTGGGTTTTGTGCAACCCTTGAACATTTTACCAGTTGGCTGTATAGTGTCTTCTATGCTGTGTAGGAAATTCTTAATACCACAACCTCTGAACCTGTGGTTGAAAATGCTGGAATTTTCGTTTACACCCTATGGCATTTTTGATGATTCAGTTTACGCTTATCATTGGTGCTTTTGACGCTCAGACTTTCCTGTCATTGTCAGACATTATTCATGTTACCCATGATATATGTAAACATCAACACACCAAGGAACCTGTGCTGCATTGTGTATGAGAGTTAAGAGAAATATGCATACAACAGGTCTTAAATCCCTATTAAAGGTTTGGCGTTACCTTCAAACTTTAGTTACAGAAGCTGAAGTTTCAGAATCGACCCTATGACATGTATGATTTAATCAATTAACATTCACAGTTAAAAGTCCAATGATTTCCATTAACTGTGAGGACTTAGATTTGCAGTTGACTGTTGCTGAGAATGTTTTTTTTTTTTTTACAATAGTACGTCACAAAATGCCTATTCAAGTGTGGCCCATCGAACTGGATATGGTGTTGGAGCAATTGTCTGACCTGATGCTGCTAGAGTTCAGCAGCTTCTGCTACCATAACTGATCTGTGTGCTGCAGCAAGACATCATCGTACTCCAGTGGCAGCACAAGAAACTCACAAACAAAACGTTGCTTCACACGTGCTCAGATGACAACACCCACCACAAACTAACTTCAGATTGGTGTTGGTAACACACATATTTCCGAACTTAAGCAAGGAAATGCATCTTCCTTTGCACTTGTGAATGACAACAGTGACCAGATTTAATGACATCGAGTCGCTGCTACAAGAAGACACACCTACCCTTCAACAATCACAAAAGTGATGTTTGTAGCTCTTTGCAACTTTCAGATCACTTCGCCAAAAAACGTGACCTACAAACAGCCGTTACCAAATCAGCCAATTGATCTGTCTTCATACATAGCACTAGCAATGTAAACACCCATGAAACTCTGGACTGACAAAATTCCATATACTTTTTGTGGACAGTGCCGATTATACACCTCAGACACTTGTGTTTCAAGCACATAAATTGTTGACTCAGTATGAGATGTTGGTGTACAACCAGTGAATCAGGACAATCCTAAACAGACTCTTGGTTTACAGCTGCTAATGACTCCAACATCCTATAGTTTTAAACCTACACTGTGAAGGTAGAACACAGTTTATGATCACTAGCACTGCAGTAATGCAGAGACTGATAGAACAAACAGGCAGGTCCTGAGGTCGATAACACTGGAGTTCACAGAGGGACAGCTAACCAAAAACAAGTCCAGAGTGTAGCATAGTTGTCTTAGGCATTTACAACAGTCCAGGAAACAATCCAAATCACAAACGTCATAAAAGCAAGGTCAAAACTCTACTCTTCAATGGCTCATAACTAAAGGGTTCAGAGACTAGCAATAGGGTTACTGGCAAGTGTCAGATCATGGTATTTATAGAGATTTTCATGTCAATGGATGGCCCCATATAATATACTTACCACAGTAGCACCTTGGGATGGATTATGTAACCTGAGTATTTCTAACCTGTTCTCGATAAGGATACACGAGCTGGGCAGGAATCCAAATCACTAAACCACTCCCTCTTTTAAATGGCATACAGAGCTGGAAATGGCATGGCCTATGCTGACTTCATCAAGGGAGAGGAGAGAGAAAGGAAATGCCTACTATGATTTCATCAAGGAAGAGGAGAGAGAAAGGAAACCCACCAAAGGTTCCTGTGGAAGGTCACCAAAGCAATCAGTCCAGTTGGGTGCTGGTGCAGGCAGTGAGATCACCAACTGATCAATGATTTCGGCGTGCAGCTTGGTTGTGCCTGCAGGGGAGTGTCCGCCTTGTAGGAGATGAGGACAACTATTTGCCTGCAAGAGCACCTGAGTCCATAAGTGTACACATTCCGCTTTTAACCTGTTAGTCAAGCAGGCAAGCCACCACATGTTATCAGCAGAATGGGCAGGCTACTTTACTTCCATCCAAGCGAAGCTAAGCCCAACTCAAGCAGGCTACGGGAATCTTGCTTGCCTACCCGTCTTCCCACTGTGCTTATCCATTTAGCAGTTTATTCTGTACACACTTTAGTGTCATGAGTAGGGTTCGGAAGTTGATGAAAGTACGCGGGTATCGATGAAATATGTATCCATTTTGGGTTATTGTAGGCCACAAAATGGTGGACTTTATTTGTCCTTTTCCTTTTGGAGTCTTTCAGGCTTGTTTATTTAATACGATATGAATGTTTTTCTCTGCAAATGAAAGCTGTTTCGACAATTACTGGCTATTATCAATTCAGATCATCATCAGGTCACCTCTAATACATGTTTTCTGTAGTAGTGACAACCATCTCTGAAAGTCGAAATGCTTTGATCCTAACAACCTGAGATGTCTATTATACCGCAACGCCAACTGAAGTCTAGTTTCTGTAACCTTAGTGTGTTCCAGCTCAATATAACCACAGTTATACCAATTTTAATTACTTTTTCCAGGTTGTGTATTGCAGGTTGACTGAATTCATTGTAAGTGACCAAAATAGTTCTTTCTAAATTCTCCAAAAGCATTTTACCAAATCTGAAGTTCGTTTTTCTTATTATATTAATCTAAAAAGTACATGTCTGTAAGAATAATCTTTTCTTTCATATTGAGCTCTCTTCACATTATGTTGCATACCATACAAATGTTGTTTTTGATATTCCACTGAGCCATGTATTTTTTCCAGTTTCAGTCAATGTTTACCCGAAATGTAGAAAGCCTATATACTGCCAAATGACCTCAGATACTTAGCACACATTTCCACACACTTGTCCTCTTTCAGAATTTTTATGGAGTGACGAAACTGTTAGTAAGATTTACGAACATGTCTTAACATACTCGAGGTTCCTGAATGAATGTTTAGTAACGTTTAATACAGTTTGTATTGCACTAGACTTGCACTCTGTTTGGAGACTTGAGTATGTTCCTCAATTCTTAATTTCTCCTTAATCTCCTTTAAGTTTATTTTTCATTTTGCTGTTCCCACTGTTATGATAAATGAGCGAGAGTGAAACTCCATATGTAAACATATACCTGGCTAGCCACATTGGATTGATAGCACAGCCTGTTGTCAGGTGCAGCAGGCTGAACAGGTCCTAGAGGGCAGAAGTAATTCCACCTCCATGGATTCTCATTGCTGGTCATTCACAACCCCATCTCGACACTGAGCATGAGCATGGAGTTGGGGCAGTAGCAGGCAGGCTGCTCAGGCTATTGTGCAGGCAACTCCTGGAGTGTGGTTGTTAGTAAGTTACACTTTCCGTACATCATTTGAAAGACATAGTATTTTTAGTTCTATTCAGGCAACCACACTTAAAAACAGAACCTTTCTCTCCCCTTTTTTTATTGTTTTTTACTGGATACCAGTGCTTAAGTTGAAATTCGTCAATGGAATAGGAGGAGTTGTTCAGGAGAAATGATTTAAAGTTGGATATAAAACTTGTTTTCCTACCTGTGAGACATTTTAAGTTGTTGGGCAAATTATCAGAACTTTTTGTTGCATCATATTGAACTCCTTTCTAAGACAGTGACAGCTTTAGTAATGGTGTATAAACATCATTTTTCCTCTAGTGTTGTAGGTGCAGACATCATTGTTGCATAGATCTCACCCAGTCAGCAGCTGAGTGGAGAGGAGTACAATTCAAATCGTTGCAGGTGAAACTGATTTCAATACCTGACTAGATGCTCTTGGCAGATCACAACCTCAAACCTTTGTCGCTCCCTATTGAAGATGATGACGCATTGGTTCAAATGGTTCAAATGGCTCTGAGCACTATGCGATTTAACTTCTGAGGTCATCAGTCGCCTAGAACTTAGAACTAATTAAACCTAACTAACATAAGGACATCACACACATCCATGCCCGAGGCAGGATTCGAACCTGCGACCGCAGCGATCGTTCGGTTCCAGACTGTAGACCCTGGAACCGCACGGCCACTCCGGCCGGCTGACACATTGGGTCCACTCAGGGTTCTGGCTGAAAGTGCGAGCAGGAACCTGTGTAATAATATAGCTGTGCATGCAGGTGGTGGGCTCGCTGTGCCAGGTGTGGCAGTTGATGAGGGTGCCGAGTCTGTGCCTGTTTAAAGTTTCGGCCCAGCTACGTCCATTTATGAGGGTGGACCTTTAGGTGGCGAGAAAGCTAGTGAGGGCTTCTCCAGAGTTGGCTCTTATTATGTTGAGCATCTGCATTTTAAACTTCCTGATCATACACTTTGTTTGCAAAACAGGACATGAGATGGATAATGGTGGTGGCTGAATGCCATTGAGTCTACAAAAATACTGAATTACAGATTCTATGAATCGAGGGCAGTTGCTGCAAACCAGAGTGAAAGATGTACCCTCAATTTCAAATATGATGGACAGGGCACGGACAGTAGCTGCTGTGCAACTCCCTGGAATGGCCCATGCAGTCTTTGCCAGGGATTGTCAGGGTGTGGTAAAGGGTTGACAAGCTGTGCTGGGTGTGTTTTATACCGGCGTCAACACCAGGCCAATACACATGACGCCACACTACTGCCTTCATTCTGCGCATTCCCCGCTGTGCAGTGTGGAGGAGCTTCAGTATGCGGTGGGTAGAATGAGGGAGGAATTATCAACCAGCGTTCTGAACTGTTCGTAGCTAAGCAAATGACATTAAGTCTATGGCATAAGCAAAAATAGGTGAGCCATTCCAGGTCGATGCCGTTAGGCATGTGTTCCTGCCAAACTGTGTTCTTTCTTGCAGACTAGCCGTAACACTTCTGCTCTTTGTGTATTTACATTGCTCATAATTATTTTGTTGCGGCGCACCTATCATTAAAATGGCCTCTAACTCGCCTTCTACATCACCCGTGCCTACGCCTCCAGTTGCTAGCTTTGATCTAATGTAGTTTATTCAGTTTCAGGTCCACCAAATGTGGCAGCTGATAATGGCAGACCAGCAGCTCATTATGGCCTAAGTCGCTGCTGCATCAATTCCATCACAACAGTGAGACATCTGCGGCACCACCTCTTTGCATCCCATCATTCCGAGCTTTTAATGAACAACAAGAGGAGAGGAACGAGTACTACGCTTAGTTCGATGCTCATTGTGCTGCGTACAATGGATTGCCTTTTAGGCGTCTGTCAATATAGAAAGATTTAAATAATCACAGTCACAGCAAACGTGTTGGGCGAACTTAAGGGAGGGTCCAAAGTCAGTGACTTGCTAGTGTCACAGGAACAAAGTGCAAGTTACAGTGAAACGTTCTAATTTCTTGTGAATGGGCAGCACGGGAGTTTACTGCCTCACTCAGAAGCTATTTACGACTAGTAGGCCAGAGTTGCCAGTACTTGAAGATGTAACTTCTGCCCACATGGGGTATTACGAGGATCAGGTACAGATTGCTGCAGCTCGTTACAAGTTTTTTTCGATTGCGGAAAAAGCCAAAACGGACATATCGTCAGTGGATCACTGAAGTTCAGGGCTTGACAAGACAGTGTCGTTTTCAATGTAGCTGTGGATCGTACTATAGTGACTCAATGATTCGTGATGCACTTACATACAATGCGCCAGGCAGTAGGATTCATGAACAAATACACAAACATTCCGATCTTATTTTGAAACGAGGGTTACAAATTATTAAACATCTGGACTAATTTGATAGTGTCATGCAATATTTTGAGGTAGCTCCCATCTGCAGTGTAACGCAAAGTGACAAACAGTTACGGCCTTGCAACTGACCATCACGTTCAAACAGGCCACTGCACTGTAGACAGAGTAAATAAGTGTCAATGCGTGTGTCTGCTGTGAAATCATGTCTCCGTTGCTTTTCCACGCATAAAAGACAAAAATTGTCCTTCGCAGAACGTTACTTGCTTTACTTTTGGGAAGCCAGATCATGTACAGCCTGTGTACTTGCAACAGAAAAAGAATACCCACGCTCGCTCTCGTAAGCGCAGAACGCCTTCTCACTCACTGAAAGTCATTTGTCCTAGACCGGCTACTGGTCTTAGTAATAATCAAATTCAGGATGTGCTTTCATCCCACACAAGTGCTGTGCAACATCAGTCAAACAAACTGTTTGTGAACTTAGTCATCTCCGGACGCTGTGTATGACTTTGTTAGACACTGGAGCTTCCATTACATTGCTTAATCGTGCCACTTATGAACAGTTGGGCTCGCCGTAGTTGACAATATCTTGCACCCAACTTACTGTGTATAACAATCAGGACACTCCTATGCTTGGTACATTTGGTTACCACATTCCGGTCTCACACCAGAACAGTGAAATTTACGATTTTGCTTTCGCGTGACTGTGAGAATATTTTTGGGTTAGATCCATTTGATTTCTTCTGTCTTCGTATTCAGGACAATGTACTTTCTGTTTCTACTTGCAACCCAATAGACAGTGTTACTCAACCGATTGCGGAGTTTCCTGATTTATTTTGTGAAGGACTTAGCAGGACAAATAATTCTGCGGTGCACGTTACAATGAAGGACAATGCGCAGCTTTTATGGACATGTCCCACCCCTCATGCACTTAGAGACAATGTTGCAAGTGAACTTAAAGAATGGCAAGACAATGGTCTTATTGCTCTTATCCAGACTAGCCAATGGGGTTCTCCCTTAGTAATCTTACCAAAACCTTCTGGGAAACTTCGTCTTTGTGTTAACTTTAAATCCACTGTGAATCCACAAACAAAAATTGATACTTATTCGTCACCTTGCCCTGAGGAATTAATGGACAGGCCTTGTGCAGGACGCTGTTTTTCAAAAATAGACTTATACGATGGGTAGTCGCAAATTCCGCTAGATGAGGAGTGTCAGACAATGTTTGTGGGCCGGCCGTGGTGGCCAAGCGGTTCTAGGCGCTTCAGTCTGGAACCGCGCGACCGCTACGGTCACAGGTTCGAATCCTGCCTCGGGCGTGGATGTGTGTGTTGTCCTTAGGTTAGTTAGGTTTAAGTAGTTCTAAGTTCTAGGGGACTGATGACCTCAGATGTTAAGTCCCATAGTGCTCAGAGCCATTTGAACCATTTGAATGTTTGTGGTCAACACGCATTTCGGGTTGTTCAAATTTTTGCGCTTACCATTTGGCAGCGCTTCCGCATCTTGAATATTCCAACGCTACTTGGAACAGCTTACTGCAAAAATTCCATTCTGTTCAAATTACTTGGACGATGTTGTGGTGTCACGACGTACACTGGAGGAACATATCAGAAACGTTCGCATGTTTTTGCAAGTACTTTCAGCTGTGGGTCTGAAGTGTCGCCAGGACAAAGGCGCCTTTTTTCAGACAAATCCAGTAAGACCATGTTCTTCGTAGGCAAGGTGTTCATCCCCTTCACTCACGTTTGCTAACCACCCAGAACCTCCCTGCCCTATGGAACGTGACGGAATGGCAATCCGTTTGCGAGGAGTTTACGTATTATATCCGGTTTATACCCGACACGGCCCAGATCGCAACTCCGTTACATCATTTACGCCGCCAGAATGTACCTTTTGTTTGGACCAAAGAGTGTGCATTCTATAAACTTAAAAATGCCTTGTTGACTGACAGATGCCTTGTTCATTTCGGTCCCACTAAGCCTGTGGTTTTGGCAGTGGACGTTTCTTTGTATGAAATTGGAGCTGTGCTCTCCACAGATTTTCCAGAGGTTTTGGTCGCACCAGGCGCTAGGAGAGAGGAACGATTCTTCGAAATCTGGGCGCTTTGATGTATTTAATTCAAGGCCATCAGAGCCAGATTCAGGCTTGTCAATTGCGAGATTCTTCTTCAGATTTTCTGTCCCAAGATTCACATCCTACTGGGACCTTGCGGCCGGCGCCGCTGCCCCCCCCCGAGGGCTTCTTTGACACCACCTGTGGAATCGATGGAGCTGGACCCATCGCCGTCGCCGCCGCAGCAACTCAACTTCCCAGCGCGTGCCCCAACGCCCTCCGTAGACCCGAAGCCATCGTCGTCGTCGTCGTCGTCGTCTTTGCAGCCGCCCCATCGTCATCGCCGCCCTCTCAGCTTTTTGTTGGAATGGCTTAGGAAGTGGGTGGGCGCCCTTTCAAGGGTTATCTGACCAACGTTCCCATCGAAGCGCAGGACGAATGTCGGGGAGGGGCTGGGGGCTCAACGTCGGCCACAGTTGTGGATGCCTGGCTCCTCACGCCATCCAGCTTCCTGCTTGGCGTTTGGGGGGGGGGGGGCAGGGGGGAGTGTACTGTCCTAAAGCATCGACTGCATATCGACCAGCGCAACACCGCAAATTGGCATCAAGAAGGCGGTGACCGGCACACTAAAGGAAAGAGCGGGCAGTGCCACACCTCCAGGAAGACGGAGTTCAGTGTCCCCTGTCAACGCAAAATGAACCAGCCACCCATCGCTAGTAGGCCCAGTTCGATCATAGACTTCGAGAGCATGAGTACTGAGTAATAGGAAGACGATACTTAGCCTGCGTTCTGTGAGTAGCAATAAGGTGTCAATGTAATTGCATGTAGGAGGCACAGAAAGCCACTTCATGACGAGAAGTTAAGATATGTTCCTTTCTTTTTAGAAATATTCTATTGATTTGAAAGAGTTTTGTACAGATCATTTTGGATTCTTATCACTGGCCATCGCAACTTCTCTTCATCCTTGTTTGTGTCGGTGCTGACTCTCGCAGTAGACAACACACGATTGAGCTCTGGCAATTTTTAGCATATTGCCCAGGGATGGATTAGATTACGCTAAAGCCTTTGCATTCACTTCGCTATTGGTGGTGGGATGTATAATAACATCACGTATTAAGAATTCTGCATATGATGTTCCACAGACCATGCCGTGTAGGGTTGCTTACGTTGATTAACACAGCGATTAAAATTGAGCCTGGTTGCAATGACGTGGGTTTGGTGACCGTAATAGTCAGTTAGCAACCCACAAATATTAGAACTCCCAGTATTTGGGTTCGAGCGTGGGTATAGTTTCTGCATCACTCCATACAGTTTAATACTAGCATACAACAAGAGCACACTGTAACGTTCATGACCCGTTATTTGACTTGCCTTGCAGTAAAAAACAAAGCGACGTAAATAGTCTTCCAAACTCTTGTTTGATTCGTCTAAACAAGGTAAGGACAGAAGGAGAGGCGAGGAAACCGTAGCTGGCGACTGTTGGTTTTGCAGCAGATGTAACAGCAATTCTTGCTGTTCGATTTCTCACCGGTTTTCTTGCTGTTTCTGCAGTTAATGTTGCTGCCGGAATTCCCACTGCATTTTTTACTGTTTTTGCAGTTGGTGTTGCTGTTGCAGCTGCAACTGCTGCTGCCACAACTTTAGAAACTTGGGATCCATGCTTCACTGGAACAGTTGCACGCGGAGAAAGTTCTCGTCACCACTTTTCTATCCTATTCTACGTAGGTGGATAACTCGCACTGCGGTAACACAGAGATCAGTATAACGTAGGAACAGTTCCTGAGATCGATGACGGTGGAGTTCACGAAGTGAACGGCTAGCCCAAAACAAAGTCAGAGCATAGCAAAGTCGTCTCAGGCGCATACAACAGTCTAGGGAGCATTCCAGATCACGAACATTAAGTCAGGCGAAGTCTGAACTCTACTGATCAAGACTAGAAGAGAGTGACTGGAAAGTGTCGGACGACAGTATTTACAAGCAACCTGACGCCAAAAGACGGCTCCATCTGACATATTTGTCGCGGCGACGATTTGCGCGTGAGTAAGCTGCGGCTGGAGTATTTAGCCCGAGCATCTCTGACCTGTTTTCCATATCAGTTCAAAATGGTTCAAATGGCTCTGAGCACTATGGGACTTAAAATCTGAGGTCATCAGTCCCCTAGAACTTAGAACTACTTAAACCTAACTAACCTAAGGACATCACACACATCCATGCCCGAGGCAGGATTCGAACCTGCGACCGTAGCAGTCGCGCAGTTCCGGACTGAGCGCCTAGAACCGCGAGACCACCGCGGCCGGCTCCATATCAGTACTGGCAATGAGCGGGAATCCAGATTACTGTCAAATACTAAAGAACCGTGGTTGTGGATCAAGGCCCCAAGAAACCATCACAATGGTTTTACAGAAAACATTCTATATGGTAATTTCCTGTATCACTGTAATACAGACATTTACTTGTGAAGGCACTTAACAGCAAGGGTTGTGAAGCTATTCACGGATGTCTTGACGAACCAAACACCTCTCACACTCTACGTTACACCTCCCCATGTGGTGTGCCACAACGCAGTGATGTCCACGGCGTTTCTGCACTAGACCATGACGAGCGGTTTAAATTCTAGCAGCTCCAGTCGTCACATTCTCAACTGCAGGCTGGACAATTCTCCTGTTTCAAATTGTGTTTCCTGTGATTTAAACACAAGTTATCGTACCTGAGGGAAGAAAAAACAAAAATTCCTAGTGGGGAATAAAGCGTTAATTTCAAATTTTTTGTGGATTCTAAAACCTAGGTGACTGACCAAGTCGAATTACAGAAATTACATGAACGTTTTCCTCCGCCCTAACGTGTATCTACATCACGAGTTTCTGATGCCGCAACTACTAAGGAGTAACCTGCACCTAGTTGTTCTGTCGCGTACACTACAAGGCAACACATTCAGGCTACTCCCAGACCTCCTGTAAATTTCAAGTTTTGTGGCGGTGTTCGTAGCGACAAGCAATTCGCTGTAGAAACGGCTTACGAAGTCACCGCCACACTTTTAATAGCGGGCCGACCGGTCCGCTGGAACAGTGAACAGAAAGATGAAAACCCAAACACTCTGATTAAATAAAAGTCGGTACTTATCTTTAATAACGAAGATACAGCAACAGTAGTGAACTCTGTGTCTACAGAAATCTGTCTAGTTCGAGTCGGAGCGGCTAGGTCAGCGTCGGCTGACGACAAACGACAACTCTGCTGCGATGAACACACAACTGACTATCCAGTATACAATTCGGTGGCGAGTATACAACTGAGCGGCGAATACAGAACTGTCCTAGCGCTCGCGACTCCAGCGCTTAAGAAACCAGAAGCCAGCGGTGGCGCGCGCAGACTTGCGGCGATTTCCTGTCTCACTGGCGCTGCTTATGCGGACGGCGTCCGGACTTTGATGCTGCCAACCTTTTGGCAGCGGGCTCGGGTGGCATTACTGGCTAGGATATAACACTCCTCCCCCCCAAATCGCCGCACCGTCGTTGAATAATGACGTGGCGAGCGTCGACGGGGGGGGGGGGGGGGGGGAGGGGTCTGGCCGCAGGCGTAGCAGAAGAGACCGGGGCGGAGACTGTTGTCGGTGGCAGTCCCCGGTCCGCACCCCAGCATTGGCTGCGGGGGGCCTCGGGAAACACCGACTGAAAACCGAGGTCAGGGTGCACGCCTGTGACCACGGGCGCAGCTTCTGGTACTGGACGCGACGGGGCGTCGGGACCCACGAAGAGAGGCAGCGTCTCCTGACGCTGCGTCGACGGCTGCTGAGTGGGCGCCGGACAAGGCGCTGCGGTGTCAGACTCCTTGGGGGGTGCCCAAGGAAAGCGGCTGCAGGACAGGCTGCACAGCCACCGCTTGGGAAGGCGACCCGGCTGAGGGGTCGACGTCCATCAGCTCCGAAGGCGGTGGCGACTGAAGAGGGACCGCAGGCGCCGGAGCGACCACCTGGGGCGCTCCCGAATGAAGCTGCGCGGGAGGCATTAACGGGACGGGCTGTCGGCGTGGTAGCGGCGACGGCTGCTGCTGCTGCTGCTGCCCTGGGGGCGGGGGCGAAGTCGGAAGGCGCGGCTGGAACGAACGAGCGGCAGAATCCGGGCGGCCAGCGCGGCGCAACTGGTTCTGATGCCTCCTGTGCACCCCAGTAGCACCTTGAACAGTATAAAAACCGCGACCCTGGACACTTATCACGGTACCACGTTCCCAACGACGGCGACCGTGATAAACTCTGAAAAAAACGGCGTCGTCGCGCTGAAAACGCGTGCGATGCTCAGAAGCGGCGGGTCGATCCGGGGGGTGCAACAACCGTAGTAGGGTGCGATGACGACGGCCGTGGAGAAGCTCCGCAGGCGAAGGGCCGTCGCGTGGCGCGGTCCGGTACGACGACAGAAACGTGATGAGGGCCTGCTGACGAGAGTGCGTAGCACGAAGGCGGTCCATATGATCCTTGAATGTACGTACAAAACGTTCCGCTGCACCATTCGATTGAGGGTGGAACGGCGGAGTAAGAACATGGCGAATGCCATTGGCAGAACAAAAACTTTCAAATTCAGCAGAGGTAAATTGTGGACCATTGTCAGACACTAAAACTTCTGGAAGACCCTCAATACAAAAAATTGAAGTCAACGCCTGTATAGTTTGTGCAGACGTTGTAGACTGCATGGGCACAACAAACGGAAAATTACTAAATGCATCTATCACGATGAGCCAACGAGAATTCCAATATGGACCAGCGAAATCAATATGTACTCGCTGCCAGGGACCGGCAGGGCGTGCCCACTCAAAATAGCGTTGAGGCGGAGCAGCTTGGTGTTCGGCACACGTCGAACAATCTGTAGACATCTGCGTAATCTGCTTATCAATGCCGATCCATGTACAATGACGGCGGGCAAGCTGCTTGGTGCGGACCACTCCCCAATGACCTTGATGCAACAAGTCGAGGACCTTTGATCGGAGCACTTGGGGAACCACTACACGAAGCTGGTCATTCTCGGTGCGTAACAGCAAAACTCCGTGCGAAACAGACAACAGATGACGTTGCGGATAATAGCGACGAACCACAGGATCCGATATGTCCTTTGCCTTGGACGGCCAACCACGTTGAACAAAACGTAATAGTAAACTCAGATGAGGATCCGTAGCTGTCTCACGTGCCACCTGACGATAATCAATCGGAAAATCCCGTAGGGATTGATGCTCATCGGCGTCAATCTGATGGCAAGAGTTGTCAGAGGAATCGAAGACATCATCCGCAGCAATCGGCAATCTAGAAAGCGCGTCAGCGTTTGCATGCTGAGCTGTAGGGCGATACAGTATCTCATACTGGTATTATGATAACAAAAGAGCCCAACGTTGTAGTCTCTGAGCTGTCCGCTGAGGGACTGGTTTAGACGGATGAAACAGTGACGTCAGGGGCTTGTGATCTGTTACTAAATAGAATGGTCTACCATAGAGGTAGTGATGGAATTTTGTGACACCGAACACAATAGCCAACGCTTCCTTGTCCAATTGGCTATAATTACACTGAGCTTTGTTTAGCAATTTAGATGCGAACGCAATAGGACGTTCGGTGTTACCGACTCGGTGAGACAACACAGCACCGAGGCCGAAAGAAGAGGCATCACAAGCTAACACCAGAGGCTTGTTAGGGTCGTAATGGACCAGACAACGATCATTCAATAAAGCCTCTTTAAGCTGCTGAAAGGCTGATTGGCAATCAGCTGACCACACAAACGGAACATTCTTACGGCGGAGACGATGCAACGGTGCAGCAATCTGTGATGCATTAGGTATAAACCTAATATAATATGTCAATTTGCCAAGAACTGCTTGCAATTCATGCAGATTGCGAGGGGCGGGCAAATCACGAATAGCTGCTAAATGTGACTGGGAGGGATGAATGCCTTGAGCATTAATAACATGTCCCAGATACTCCATCTCCGTAAGGAAAAATGAACATTTATCGATGTTGCAACGTAGGCCTGCCTGAGACAACACTTTAAACAAACACTCCAAATTACGGAAATGTTCAGCAGGCGTCCGACCGGACACCACAATATCGTCTAAATAGTTGCAACACGATGGCACATTAGCCAGAAGTTGTGACAAAAAACGCTGAAAAACAGCTGGAGCTGACGCACAACCAGAAGGCAAACGCAGAAAACGGAACAACCTCAACGACGTGTTTATGACAAAATACTGTTGTGATTGCTCGTCGAGGGGCAATTGCAAATATGCTTCACGGAGATCAATTTTGGAAAAGAAACGAGCTTCCCCTAACTTGTCCATCAGCTCGTCCGGTCTAGGCAAAGGAAAAGAATCAATGACAGTCTGAGAATTAACTGTCGACTTAAAATCAGCACACAAACGTAACTTGCCAGACGGTTTCTTTATAATAACTAAGGGAGAAGCCCACTGGCTCGCTGAAACGGGTTGAATAACACCGTTGTTTTGCCAACGACGAAGTTCCTCTTCTACAGGTGCCCGGAGGGCGTGAGGCACTGGACGAGCACGAAAAAAATCGAGGCTGAGCATTATCTTTTAACGTAATATGAGCGGCAAAGTTCGCAGCACAATCTAGTTCGTCTTTAAATATGTCACTGTATCGTTTACACAAATCGGTTATGCTGTCTTGAGGAACAACAGAAGAATTAATTTGCAACACATTGTCTTGGATAGACAGGCCAAACAAGTCAAAACAGTCTAATCCGAAAATGTTTACACTGTCTGTAGCGCGGAGCACTGTGGATGAAACTTTTCGTATTGCCACGGAATGTGGCCGGCACGCTACATACACCTAACACCGGAATTTTTTCGCCACTATATGTAGCCAAAGAATGTTTTGCCGCTGAAAGTTTAGGGCGGCCGATAGCCGCATACGTAGCACTATTTATGAGAGTCACAGACGCACCAGTGTCTAATTGAAAATTGAAGGTCTTATCCTGGATGCGTAGCTTCACAAATAGTTTATTACACTGTCTCTGGATCGGTGCAGTGGAGGCGGAAGACACAAAATCAGCGCGTTTAGCGCGTGTTCGCTGCTTACGACCACTCGTGGGTTGGGCGGGTGGAACAACAACTCCCGCTTCACTTGCAGTCTGTACATTACGTTTTACAGCGTTTGAATTACGCTTGGGTCGCATAGCAGAGGGCTGGGTGGGTGGCTTATTGCGAACAAGTTTATTACCCACACGAACCGTGGAAGAGTCTTTAAACGCGACCTCCTGGGCGGGCTGGCTTTGAAGAACATGAAAATCCATGGGCTGGGCAGCACTAGAATTGTTCTTGCGTTTACGCAAACAAACAGTCTGGATGTGTCCTTTCCTTTGACAAAAGTGACAAACCGCGTTTCTTAACGGGCAACGTTCACGAGGATGAGCAAGAACACACTTAGGGCAAGACTTAACTCTATCATTTTGCACACGCGGCTGACGAATGTGTTTAACATGACGCGGCCGGCTAGTGTTTACAGTCTGACTCTGCCGGTGGGGCCGCGGGCGTGACATAACTTGCTTAGCACAGGCAATTTGAGAAATACATGGCTGATCTAACTCACACTCAGCATAGTCAGAAGTATCTTGGGCTTCAATGATGTTCATCACAGTCTCTAATGACGGGTCAGGCAACTTTAAGACAGCAGCACGAATACGAGAATCTGCAATGTTTTGAGTAATAGCGTCTCGTAACATGACATCACTGTAGGAAGCTCCACACACACAATTAAATCGGCACTGACGGGTGAGGCCCCGTAAATCTGTTAACCACTGTTTATTAGATTGATGTGGCAGTTTCTTTAATCTGAAGAACTTGAATCTGGCTGCTGCCACATGAACTCGCGACTCGAAATACTCAGCAAGCTTGTTAACAACAACGTCATAGTCTAAAGCTTCTGGCTGGGATTCCGGGAACAACTTACAAAGTAGTCGATAGACTTCCACGCCTGCAGTGGAAATTAAATAAAGCTGCCGCTCAGTACCTGTGATTTTGTAGACTGTCATGTGCGCCTGCAACTGCGCGAAATATTCTCGCCATTCTTCTCTTGATGCATCAAAAGCACGGAACGGTGGTGCTGCCTGTGCTTGTTCCTTTTGTGTTGGAGGATTAGCCGCTTGTTTGGCGATCGCTTCCACCAGACTTTGTATTTGCTGACTCTGTAACAAGATCAACTGTTGTAATTCGGCAGACATAGTGAACACAAATTAAACCAGCCCCCAAAATTTTATCTCTATAATAAGTATAACAAGAAACAAGGTGAACCAGCCCTGCACACGAGTTCGGAAGTCCTCGTCGCCAGTTTTGTGGCGGTGTTCGTAGCGACAAGCAATTCGCTGTAGAAACGGCTTACGAAGTCACCGCCACACTTTTAATAGCGGGCCGACCGGTCCGCTGGAACAGTGAACAGAAAGATGAAAACCCAAACACTCTGATTAAATAAAAGTCGGTACTTATCTTTAATAACGAAGATACAGCAACAGTAGTGAACTCGGTGTCTACAGAAATCTGTCTAGTTCGAGTCGGAGCGGCTAGGTCAGCGTCGGCTGACGACAAACAACAACTCTGCTGCGATGAACACACAACTGACTATCCAGTACACAATTCGGTGGCGAGTATACAACTGAGCGGCGAATACAGAACTGTCCTAGCGCTCGCGACTCCAGCGCTTAAGAAACCAGAAGCCAGCGGTGGCGCGCGCAGACTTGCGGCGATTTCCTGTCTCACTGGCGCTGCTTATGCGGACGGCGTCCGGACTTTGATGCTGCCAACCTTTTGGCAGCGGGCTCGGGTGGCATTACTGGCTAGGATATAACATCAAGGGTCGCGTACTCCCCCAATTACATTCTCCATCTACAGACGATGCTGCAGTGTCAAACGTTACTGTGACTAAGCGCCATACATGTCGCCCGAGACCTGTGACGAACCATACCTGTAGCTTGGAGCCTTCATCTTTAACGAAACAATACTTACTCTTATCAGACCCTGTCCATATGTCACAGGAGTCGTCGCCAGTCTGTACCAGGGCCAGGCGGCGCACCAGAAATAGCTGTACGTCTCCAGAGCTCTGCTCCGCACAGTTAAATGCTGAAGACAATCGCTGAAGGGTTATAGTGTGTAACGTCTTTTGCCCTGTTGTCTTCGGCTTCCCGCCACGTATCCTACTTCCATGTGGTTGGTGTTTTATGTCGATTCGTTTCGCATGCTTTTGCAGATGCACAATAATAAATTGTAGTATTTAACCTGTAGCAGTTACATACTTTTTACTGTGGATAGTGTACCCACAATGTGATTGAAACATTCATTTGAGTACATTGACAAGAAGAGTTGAAGTGCACTGTGTGTCATCAATGTGTCATGTGATGAATCATGCACTTTGGCGTTCCGATGACTGAGGCCCACAAACAACAGTGCTGAAAGGACGGCGTCACCCCTGTAACACATATCTATCACATACTGGTCGCTCACGACAGCCTATCGAATTTTACATATCAAGATACTTTACAGCATCGATTCTGTACCACACAAGAAGAGAATGTTCCTGATGACCCTGACACATTTTCGAATTTTGTCACACCGAACGTAGAATCCATACTTCTTACATGTATGGGGATCCGCTGAAGTATTTTTACTATATCTAAATGAGTGTAAACTCACTCTCCAGGTGTGATCTTACGCTTGCTACAACAAATATTGTACCAACAGGCCTCATCTCACTACATCACTTAGGAAAACTTCGAAATAATGTCTTGAAAGCATTGAATATAGTAACAAAGACCATGAGAATTTGCACCTACAGAAGTGTAAAACGCCCTCACCAGATGCTTTAACGGGGACTACGATGTGGTTACAGAGCTCCAAACAAAATACTCGCAGACTTTGAGAGGATAAAACTGCTACTTTGTATATCAGATTCAACTTTGATTCAGTCTGAGTGGTACATCGTTCCTACACCGCTTGTTTAATGTTAGTGGTGGCGCTACACCAACAGCCTATGTGACCTAACTTAAAGTGATGGGAAACATGAAACGTATCACCCATGCATGTGTTCTGCTTGGAAACTGAAAATCAAGAGACGCACATTCGTCCTCTTGTGCAGTGGATACTTGTGCTGTGGCTCAAAGAAAAAAAAAAAGAATAGAGTGCGGTAGTATCCTTTTAAAGTTCACCTTAAATTTGTGTGGAATGGATGGTGGCTATTTCACCAACTGTTATGAAATGGTTCTTGTAATCGATTGGCAGTAGTGGTACTTATATTAGCAATGTGAAGTACACACACAATATTGATCATACCGACATCTTCTATGCTATTCAGTTTACACTATACAGCATGATCCACCTGTTCTCAGTGTTGCGATTGTGTGTCGCATTGATTGGACAAGCTCTTGATAGGATGAAATGGACGGAATACATGTTGCTGTTATTCTGTCTCCAGAAACGTATAGGACTTTTCCAGGATTTAGCTGCCAACTAGCGATATAGACATTTGGTTGTGTGCATCAGCTCGATGATACCTCACACAGTACAGTTTACATTTCTACTATAACTTTGAACTCACAGAACATGTGTAGTTTTAACGTATGATAGCACTACCCATTGAATTATCAGATTAAGGTATTCGCATTTCCACCACAGACCCGAAACCACCACAGCTTGGAAGCTGAACGTTCCATACACGTTTCTAATATGCTGTGCAATCTTTGAATCGCTAGACCCTCGTTTACTCGTTTTCGAGTATCCGACTACGCAACAGCGTGAGAGCGCAGTTCACAAACAATGCTAATGTGCTAACCAGCAGTCATTAAACATACATCCACCCAGCAAGTTCCACACACTATGACCACAAAATTGAAGAGGGTGAACTTACTACCTTGGACACTACATAAAAAATTGATTCTCTCTGACGCAAACTATTTATAGGTTCCCAGAGGGGTATAAAAGCAACTGTCTGGGAAATTCATATCTGGTTACAGTTGAGAAATTATGGTATTTTCACATCACTCCCTATAAAATGATCGGCAGCGATGGTGAACGTATGTGACGAAACAGCAACGTCTTACGAGAGTAATAGTCTGTTACTTTCTTATCCATGGCATTTCAACGTGAAAAACAGTCGCCAGTGTCCGACATCAGACCACAGCGCTCTCCGTGTTTAACACCAACCATAAGTCAGGAAATTTCTGAGTCTTACAGCTGCTACGGTGTTCACACTTTTCTAAAATGGTGAGTTGGCTTGGTTTATATTTGCTGCTGCTGGAGTCAGGGACGTTATTTTCCTCACTTCTCTAAGCGCACATTGGTGTCGAAGGACAGAGCCGGCCGGATTGGCCGAGCGGTTAAAGGCGCTACAGTCTGGAACCGCACGACCGCTACGGTCGCAGGTTCGAGTCCTGCCTCGGGCATGGATGTGTGTGATGTCCTTAGGTTAGTTAGGTTTAAGTAGTTCTAAGTTCTACGGGACTTATGACCACAGCAGTTGAGTCCCATAGTGCTCAGAGCCATTTGAACCATTTTGAAGGACAGAGAGGAAGGCCACAACAATTACACAAACAGAATTCGAAGCTGGTGGTTTAGGTAGTGACCAACTGTTCTTTCACTTTTACTTCCGTCTGGCGCCATTCACATTTATTGTGTGCAAATCTGAAATAATAATTGGGATCGATTCCATAACAATCTGGTTGGACCAACAATATTATCCTTTGGAAACTTAATTATCTATTTCACCATTATTACACTAATTGTCTCATTACTGAGATACAGGTAAGGTTTTTTTGAACATAACTGTGTATCATTTGGGCCTTAAAACAACTGTTTATGGCCACTCTCTATTGACAACATTAGGCATGCTGAAGTTATAGGCCATATTTGCGCATACTTAGTTGACATGTTTTACTGTGTCGTGATTTATTTATCTCGTTAGGGACACATGATGTGAGCAAAGTAAAAGTCCCAGTCAGTGCAGTCGTAATGTTGTAAATAATTTAACACAGGCAAACTTACTTAGCGAAGTGTGTAAATTCGGCATCTGGATTGCTTCATCCTCTTTAATTCTGTTTCCTATCAAAAGAACTAACACGTGGTATAGCAAAAGTTTCATATGTTCCATGTTATAGGCCAAATATGTACACTGAGTTTGCTTGGTTGACAGTTATAACACAGAACACTATTTGACAAAAGCTTGAAAATATTAAATTTTTTTATGTCATTGCATGGAACATGGTGCAGTAAGTACTGGTCCAAAGATCGGGACGGAAACTTATCTTAAAGAACACAGAAGAAATCTGTGAGCCATCCACGCTGTCTGAATGGATGTACCACATGGAAAGCAATTCTCGCTGAACAGATAACCTTGCTGAACGCAAAATACACAGTAGGACCTCACTACTAAATAATTTGTAGGTTCAGGGCGACATGGCTTCTTGAAAATAACCGTCATATAAAATTAATAATCGGAAGGTGTGTGAGTAGAAGTAAGAAGTTTTGTATCACTTGATAATTATTGGAACCAAAAATATACAATTAGTTTACATGATATACCATAGTTAACTTCATGTAGTGCATCACTACGTTTTGGGTGTTGCTGTGGAAAATAGCAGCTGAGCCACAGCAGTCAATGAAGCCACACCAACCAGTGGGGGCAAGGCATCAGAATGTCGGCTGCAGTAACAGGGCTGCTAATGCATTGCATAGTATACCGGACCGAGCACCACAAACCTGTCGACACAAGAGGACAGCGTGTCTGCAGGATAGGCTGAGCGGTTTATACACCATCAAGACACACATTTGTTATTCCATATGTGGCTGGAAACAGTACATCGGTACAACAAGTGAGTTTCTAATATGTATAAATAGCCATCAATTCTAGTAGAGGTTTTCGCCGTCTGGCAGCACTTATGACGAGAGGGATTACGTCGGGCGCCAGAGCGCTATGGATCAACAAGCAGCCGCTACGAGTTTGGGCATACGTCACTGCCATCTTGTAACACCAGTTCCGCCTCCCTCCACCTCCCTGAGTTCATGTCTTTCTGCTGGTGGACTACCTCCAGGCTCACTTCAGCAGCTCTGGAGGGTGGTGGGGGTGGGGGTGGGGATTGCAGGAGGCTGACTGGACTGGTGCAGCCACCACCATCCTACGCTGTTAGGGACGACGTGGCACCTCGCACCTTTGCTCACTGGAGCCAGTTACAATCTCAGAGGCTGTCATCTCTTATATGAGTTCCAGCTTGCTTCGGCGCTACTGGCGCCTCCTGTGAGCAACCGTGTGGGTGCATGCTTCTGAGCACGTTTCTGGGCATAAGCATTTCTGGGCGCGGACGTCACGGCTGGCTTCTTGGCCAATACCTCACCACTGTCGTGCACCATGAGACCACCATGCCGTATGCTAAAGGGGCACGACTGCCACGCTGCAGGGCTTCCTGATATTATTTTCCTGAACTACCAATGGTCTGCACCCTCAAGAAGGCTCACTGCCATAACCCACCCTTGCACAGAAGTGGCTCTTCTCTCCAGGGCACATAAATTGGTGTCAGAAGACTGGATTCTACACAGCTGTAGCTTGCAGTGTCATCACACATTGGGCTGAGTGAACGAATTGTTTGTTTCTACTTTCGTGTGCAGAGGCGGTGGGGCCTACTCGTAGGCTCAAGATACATCGAAATTTAAAGGTCACAATAGTGGAGTCATTTGAATTGGCTGATATGTTACAATTTCATGGCAATACCAGAAAACAGTATCTGCAAATTGTAAGGTGTCACCAATGTAATTTGCTATGCCACCTGCAACGTGTGCTGTCAGTGGAGGACATTCCATCAGCCTACTGGAAAAGTCTTTTGCTGCCTGACACACCTTGGAATGACCTCCCATTCGACCACAGGTGTGGTGTCAACCCCAGTGTGGGTAGTACCTAGGCGGCAACAGTAGGGGACCGATCGGGGCGCACATGGGACATGCTAGATGTCCTTTGAATCCCCACGTCCGGCACTACGGTGATGCTCTTTGGCAACAGCCTCAACGTGTACGATCGGAGCCAGCACTGCCTGGCGCTGTGAGTGAAGGGTCACCAATTCTGCTCACATCTGAACACAGCAATCATAGTCTCTGTCCACGCTAAAGATGGTGGAAATATACTCTAGACAGTTATTCAGCTCTAAGGAGCACAAAGGAAATTCAAAGTCACATAAGCAGTGTCACTTCACAAACAAACGCTGTGCTTCGATACGCTGCTGCTGTGAGAGAAGTTACCACTCAACTGGGATGTCTTTCCCATGCAAGAATTGGATATAGTCTTGTATTTCCCGTTTAATATTATACGTTGGAAAACAGTAGAAGGCAGGTTCTTCCAAAATCAGGGTGTTAATCAGATACATATGGTGAAAAAGCTATCGCTCAGTTGTCAAGTGTGCAAGGTATTTGCGAGTGTGTTTTACCAAGTAAAACATGCAGAAAAAGGAAACACAGGGAATGAATGAAACGTGATCAAAATTTTTTGGGGTAGTTAGAGGCCAAAAAAAGGCTAGATGAACCTCGTAAATCGCCGTAATTGCAATGGTGTGGGTCTCCTGAGCTCAGTCGACAACACTCGCAGTCGTGAGCACCTGCGGCACCACTTCAAATATTTGCACGACGACTACGTAGGGTCATTGCGATATAGGTGGTAGAATTCACCCGTGAAAGTGGTTTCGAAGCGCAGACAGACCTAGAGAAAGACAGAAGTCCTGTCGGTGTACCATCTATTGAAGAAATGGGAGGATGAAAATATGGACCCTCCTGACGGCCTTTTCGCACTCCACTACGCCAGACGCATTCCCTTCCGAACCACTTCAGCAATCCCACTATATGAAATGGGCATGACTGGTAAGCACTGCAGTTATAGAGAGCTGTAATTCTGGCAGTGATCCTTATACCAAAACAAACTCTCCGAAAGAAATGCCGTATGTTATTTATATTTCTTACAAAGGGAGGCTATGACGGTAGGATCACGGATTCACTTCAAATTTTGTACGTCTTTTGTAAGCCAATAAAACAACATGATGTGCAAGTAGTAAGATGCATTACTCTGGCAATTCCGAGAAAATCGCAAGAGAAATTTTACGCGTCTATTGTGTAACTGATGTATATGTGCGTAGTACCGAACTTCAAGAGTTTATGGGGTCAAGTAGTCAGCGTTGGAAATTTGTCAGAAGATACTGTGTGAGGCTACGGTTCAACTCGCACTCAAACTTTCATTTTTGTAGTAAAAGTGTAAATTCTGTGATATTAAAAAATTTGCACCTACACTATTCGTTCTTGCTACATTAACAACGTCTCACCGCTATGCAGGTTAACTGCTAAATGGGGCCCGGCTCAGTGTCTGCAGCTCGAAGCATCAAGGGGGCAAAGTAGAGCATTGGGTATATACCTAGGCACTTATACATCAGGTACATAATAGACGCGTAAAACTTCTCTTGCTATTTTCACTGAATTGCCAGAGAATTGCACCTTACTACTTGCACATTATGTGAGTAAGGTGTACAAAATTTGAAGTAAATCTGTAATCGCAACGTTGTGACCTCCCCTTGTTAGTGAAATGGAATGCAAATCTGAAATATTGCGTGCGAGACTTTGGTGGTCTATTGATGTCTAAGTATTTACGCTAAGGATGTGCTTAGTGAATGATATTCGCTGAGGAAAGTAACACTTAATGCATCCGAGTTGATACTAATTTCTATTAGACGTGTTTACATTGATGGCAGCTAGATAACGACGTGCTACGCTACTGCGACCGTCATACCTTAGCAAAAGATCTTACCGACAACCCGAGAAAGCTATGATCATACGTAAATGTGCGAAGCGGCTCGAAGAATTCTATTCAGTCACTCGTTGATCAGTGTAGTGTGGTAATAGAAGACAGCAAAAGGAAATCAGACGTTTTAAAAACAGTTTTAAGAAATCGTACAAACATACCCTCGTTTGACCATCGCTCAGATTCTCATACGGAGGACATAAAGCAGTCATCGCTGGCATTGAGAAGCAGTTGGAAGGTTGAAAACAAGCTACTCGCCAGGTCCGATGGAAACCCAGTTCGGGTTTACGAAGAGTACTCCACGGTGCCCGCCCGGCTAGCCGTGCGATCTAACGCACCGCTTCCCGAGCGGGAAGGCGTTGTCAGTCCACGGCACGAATCCGTCCGGTGGATCAGTGTCGAGGTCCGGTGTGCCGGCCAGCCTGTGGATGGTTTTTAAGGCGGTTTTCCATCTCTCTCGGCGAATGCGGTCTGGTACCCCTTCTTCCGCCTCAGTGTCACTATGTCGAGGATTGCTGAGCAAACACTGTCTCCACGTACGCGTACACAATAATTACTCCACCACGCACACATTGGGGTTACACTCGTCTGGAATGAGACGTTCCAGGGGGCGAGGGGGGGGGGGTCCACTGGGGGCCGAATCACACAATAACGCTGTGTTCGGTGTGGGGCGGCGATGGACTGCTGTAGCCTGTTGTGGGACTGTGTACCACTGAGGGATACGGCGGGGACGAAGCTTCTCCGTCGTTTCTAGGTCCCCAGTTCAATACATACATACATACATATATACTCTACGGCACTTGCCTCTTACTTAGCTTGCATTTAACATGAATCTCTCGCCCAGCGCAGTGTCCCAAGAGACTTGAAGAAGGTGCAGGTGACTCCTGTATATCAGAGCGGTAAAAGAAAGAGCCCACAAAATTACAGACCAACTCCTTAACATTGGTTTGCTGCAGAATTCTTGAGCATATTCTTAGTTTGAATATGATAAATTTCCTTGTGATGGAAAAGCTCCTGTCCAGGAATGAGCACGTATTTAGAAAGAATCATCTGGATGAGCGTGAGCTCGCCATTTTCTTGCACAAAATCCTTCGAACTACGGATGAAGGGCAACAGAAAGAGTCCTTGCTCCTAGATTTTCAGAAAGCGTTTGACACGGGGCTCCGGTGCAGTCTGTTAACGAAGGTATTGGCATACGGAATAGGATCCTAGATATGTGAGTGGCTCGAAGACATCTTGAGTAACAGAATTCAGTACGTTGCCCTCGACGGTGAGTGTTCATCAGAGACAAGGGTATCGACAGGAGTCCCCGAGGGAAGTGTTATAGGAGCGCTCTTATTCTCTATTAGCGAATCCGGTAATCCTTTGCAAATGCTACATATAAATTGCAGTTGGATATAGGTCGTAAGGTCTTGATCTCCTCCCCCCTCTCTGTCCATCTTCTCGTCTCCCATTTCTTTGTTGACCTACTCCTCCCCTCTTCCCCTCTCTTTCCATCTCCTCCTCACCCGTCTCTTTCTGTGCATCTCCTCCGTCCCCCTCTCTATGTCCATTTCCCTCCCCCAACCCCTCGTTATCCATCTTCTCTTCACCTCCCCCCCCCCCCCCCCCACTCCGACTTTGAGCCTTGTTTGTTGTTACCGAAACAAAATGATTGGTGTACGGAGTATAATAGAGACTGTCCAGCTTCTGGATCTGTGAAGATAGTAGCTTCAGTGACAGTATTTCGCGTAGTTTTAATCTGCAAATGGGTGGAATCGCAATGTTTCGAATGATTGAGATTCTGTAGTAGTAGTCCAATAATAAGCCATAAGTACAACTTTTCTATTTTCTGTTAAAACCGACTGCGGGGAAGAAAAGTAAACAACACATTATTGTGTGTACGTTTAAAAAGAATTATATGTAAGGAGGAAGATTAGATATTAGACAAAGATTTTGTTCAGTGGCTTAATGCCCTGCTATCGCAGTTAAAACTGATTGCGAGAAAGAAAATTAAGATGTACATTTTCGTAGCACAGAAGAGAACAGCGTCTTGCTTCTCACGGTCGATTTCAACAGAAACCCTGTACACTGTAATTTAAAAAAATTACACAGCCTATGTCCGTCTGAATGTTTAATAGAAACTGTGTAAAAATTTGAAAAACATCGCTCATGAACTTTCCGATGTTTTTTCTAACAGCATTTCCCTATGATATATATAATATATGTATATTTAAATACCATATACACTCCTGGAAATGGAAAAAAGAACACATTGACACCGGTGTGTCAGACCCACCATACTTGCTCCGGACACTGCGAGAGGGCTGTACAAGCAATGATCACACGCACGGCACAGCGGACACACCAGGAACCGCGGTGTTGGCCGTCGAATGGCGCTAGCTGCGCAGCATTTGTGCACCGCCGCCGTCAGTGTCAGCCAGTTTGCCGTGGCATACGGAGCTCCATCGCAGTCTTTAACACTGGTAGCATGCCGCGACAGCGTGGACGTGAACCGTATGTGCAGTTGACGGACTTTGAGCCAGGGCGTATAGTGGGCATGTGGGAGGCCGGGTGGACGTACCGCCGAATTGCTCAACACGTGGGGCGTGAGGTCTCCACAGTACATCGATGTTGTCGCCAGTGGTCGGCGGAAGGTGCACGTGCCCGTCGACCTGGGACCGGACCGCAGCGACGCACGGATGCACGCCAAGACCGTAGGATCCTACGCAGTGCCGTAGGGGACCGCACCGCCACTTCCCAGCAAATTAGGGACACTGTTGCTCCTGGGGTATCGGCGAGGACCATTCGCAACCGTCTCCATGAAGCTGGGCTACGGTCCCGCACACCGTTAGGCCGTCTTCCGCTCACGCCCCAACATCGTGCAGCCCGCCTCCAGTGGTGTCGCGACAGGCGTGAATGGAGGGACGAATGGAGACGTGTCGTCTTCAGCGATCAGAGTCGCTTCTGCCTTGGTGCCAATGATGGTCGTATGCGTGTTTGGCGCCGTGCAGGTGAGCGCCACAGTCAGGACTGCATACGACCGAGGCACACAGGGCCAACACCCGGCATCATGGTGTGGAGAGCGATCTCCTACACTAGCCGTACAACATTTGTGATCGTCGAGGGGACACTGAATAGTGCACGGTACATCCAAACCGTCATCGAACCCATCGTTCTACCATTCCTAGACCGGCAAGGGAACTTGCTGTTCCAACAGGACAATGCACGTCCGCATGTATCCCGTGCCACCCAACGTGCTCTAGAAGGTGTAAGTCAACTACCCTGGCCAGCAAGATCTCCGGATCTGTCCCCCATTGAGCATGTTTGGGACTGGATGAAGCGTCGTCTCACGCGGTCTGCACGTCCAGCACGAACGCTGGTCCAACTGAGGCGCCAGGTGGAAATGGCATGGCAAGCCGTTCCACAGGACTACATCCAGCATCTCTACGATCGTCTCCATGGGAGAATAGCAGCCTGCAATGCTGCGAAAGGTGGATATACACTGTACTAGTGCCGACATTGTGCATGCTCTGTTGCCTGTGTCTATGTGCCTGTGGTTCTGTCAGTGTGATCATGTGATGTATCTGACCCCAGGAATGTGTCAATAAAGTTTCCCCTTCCTGGGACAATGAATTCACGGTGTTCTTATTTCAATTTCCAGGAGTGTATATTAGAAAAATCAGTTGCCTATGTCCGTACGAACGTTTATTAGAGTATAGTACGAAAATTTGAAGTAGATCAATCTATAACTTTTCGAGGTTTTTTCGTAACAACGTTAACGACCAGTCTTTATATAGTGGCATAGGAATACATAAATAAATTGACGGACAGGGTGAGCAGCAATCTGTCGCTGTTCGCTGATGACGCTGTGGTGTACGGAAAGATTTCGATGTTGAGTAACCGTAGGACGATGACTTACACAAAACTTCTAGCTGGTTTCATAAATGGCGGCTTGCTCTAAATGTAGAAAAATTTAGGCTAATGCAGATGAGTAAGAAAAACAATCCGACAATATTCAAATACAGTATTAGTAACGAACTGTTTGACGCAGTCGCGACGACTAAGTATCTAGGAGTCAAGTTATAAAGCGATATGAATTGAGACGAGCACGTAAGGACGGTAGTAGAGAAGTCGATAGTGATCGACTGCGCCAACCCTAGACATCTCTTGTATGATTTTTTTTGCGTTTTCAGTTATTTGAGAAGCCTGCCCCATAAAAACTGCCCATAAGCAATGTGATACTGAAACAGTTCAAACTATATCAATTTCAAATATTATGAAGTAACTGTATCTCTCAACTTCCACATTAAGTATGTTAGCCTCAATATTATTTTGCAAATGTGAGTGACGTAGCCTTCCCGGGTCAACTGGGAGTCAATATTAAATCATAAAAACTTAACTGCTTTATTTTCTATGTCGTTTGATTGTCCTAATGAAAGGTAGTGGCTCTTATGTGGGTTACACACTGCAGCGTCTAGTGATTCCAGCGACATTCGTTTTAATACTGATGCGTAGTAATTATCGTTGAGTCATATGTATAGCAGATCACAATAGGGCGACAAACATTTGATAATGGTTTATGGGAGATGATCAAAATTTGAACACGATTTTAATGGAGGTGTAAGGAGATTTAGTTGCAATAAATTTCAGCTGCACAACGACATTGCATTTTCTTTGATTGGGTGACAATGGAGGTTTGAATATAAAAAACATGCATACTTTACTTACTTTTACTCCGTTATATCATACGGTATCACACTTTTGGATAAATCATAACCGAGAGAAAATTTTTATATTGCAAAAGCGTCTAACAAGACTCAGTATAGCATAGTACTGTATAGTAGGTACAATTACGGAAAGAAGACTACACAAAGAGGAACGTTTCTTGTTGACTGTTCTGTTTTTGATTGCTGCCAAATGAAGCGTTATCAAATTTTGTTGTGTTGTGTAAATCAATTGAGAAATACACTGAGGTAACAAAAGTCATGGGACAGAGAGATGCACATATACAGACGGAGGTAGTATTGCTTACACAATGTATAAATGAACAGTGCATTGGCGGAGCTGTCATTTGTACTCAAGTGATTCAAGTAAAAATTTTTCGACGTGATTATGGCAGTACGATGGGAGTTAACAAACTTTGATCGCGGAACGGTAGTTGGAGCTAGACGCATGGGACATTCCATTTCGGAAATCGTTAGGGAATTCAGTATTACGGGATCCACAGTGTCATAAATATGCCAAGAATACCAAATTTCAGGCATTGCCTCTCACCACGAATAATACAGCGGCCGATATATCGGTTGGACCCCAGACGACTGGAAAACCGTGACCTGGTCAAAATGGTTCAAATGGCTCTGAGCACTATGGGACTTAACATCTGAGGTCATCAGTCCCCTAGAACTTAGAACTACTTAAACCTAACTAACCTAAGGACATCACACACATCCATGCCCGAGGCAGGATTCGAACCTGCGACCGTAGCGGTCGCGCGGTTCCGGACTGAAGCGCCTAGAACCGCTCGGCCACACCGGCCGGCTGACCAGGTCATATGAGCCCCGATTTCAGTTGGCATGAGCTGATTGTAGGGTTCGAGTGTGGCGCAGACCTCACGAAGCCATGGACCCAAGTTGTCGACTAGGCACTGCGCAAGCTGGTGGTGGCTCCATAATGGCATGGGCTGTGTTTGCATCATGGACTGGGCTGAGTCCACTGTCCCAACTCAAATGATCATTCACTGGAGGTGGTTATGTTCGGTTAGTTGGAGATCGTTATCAGCCATTCATGGACTTCATGTTCTCAAACAACGACGGAATGTTTATGGATGAGATTGTGTCATGTCACCGGGGCACAATTGTTCGCGATTGGTTTGAAGAACATTCTGAACATTTCGAGCGACTGATTTGGCCGCCAAGATCGCCCTACACGTATCTTATTGAACATACATGGGGCATAATCGAGAGATGCACAAAATCCTGCACCTACAATACTTTCGCAATTATGGACGGCTATAGACGCAGCATGGCTCATTACTTCGGCAGGGTGTATCCAACGATTTGTTGAGTCAATGCCAAGTCAAGTTGCTCCACTAAGCCGGGAAAAAAGAGGTCGGACACGATATTAGTAGGTATCCCATGACTTTGCCACGTCAGTGTAAATAATGTATCGAGAGTCTTTAAACACGAGCGTCTCTTCTCGTGTAATCCGCTTCCGCGAGTCCTTGTTACTTCCGCGTCTCGTTTATGTCACAGCTTCTGATCAGTACGAGGCGAGCGCGTCCGTGGGTTGCTGGTGCTGACTGACAAACAGGTAAACATTCCCCCTCTAACGATCCCTCTAGAGCAGTGATGGCCGAGAATTCAGATCGCTAGTCGTGCCTTGCCATGAATGTCGTAGCGCTCAACCTTGGCTGACATAATTCCCCCACTGCCACGCCACGGAAACTGCGGATGCGCCACATGTAAATGGCAATGCAGTCGCACTGCGTACGACTTGGTTTTGGGTTTCAGTATTATCTAATTAAATTGGTTCAAATGGCTCTGAGCACTATGGGACTTAACTTCTGAGGTCATCAGTCCCCTAGAACTACTTAAACCTAACTAACCTAAGGACATCACAACACACCCATGCCCGAGGCAGGATTCGAACCTGTGACCGTAGCGGTCGTGCGGTTCCATACTGAAGCGCCTAGAACCGCTCGGCCACCCCGGCCGGCTATTTAATTACATTTGGCGCGCTGAAAACATAATATAATTTTTATCTGGTACAAGCTGTTAGCATACGGATAGACGAAGATAATTTCACCAGATTTTCGCACTCGGCCTGCCATGTAACTGTGACGTATTTAGTTTCATAATTAAAAAATAAAGTCTTTCACACACACATATTGGTCGAAATATTGTAGCATTTTTGCAGTCTGATTACGGAGACGTGGAAACTCCTTTTGAGGAAGGCGATGTAAACGTCCAGGACAGTTTTAACGTTAAACGGATTTATCTTTAAAACGGGAATTACCTCGCAGATCAGTCAGTTACATCTGCACATGCACAGGGGAGCATTCAACTCAAACGACTAAGAGTCTCGAAAATAGGTCGAAAACAGATTTAAGATTGGCAGTGTTCTGAAACGTTTAGGAAACTATCCTTGTAATACTTTCAAGACCACAATGAATTCTTTAAACCCCATGTTTTCTTTAACGCCAGTGAGTTTAGGGAGTTGGTCTATGTTTGTCAGAATATGTCCCTTCTACAACACGATTTTCTTTACAAATGCGTCACCATCAAAGAAGGAATAAGTTCTTTCTCACGTTGCAGTGTCTTACTGCGGGCAGTGTGCGGTTGAATCCACTTACAACGCGAGGTCTGCCATCCATTTCGGATGTTACAATTTTAGTTCTTGCACTCCCTTTTCCTTCATAATTTCAACAGTAGCGAGTTTTAAATCGAAACATCGTACAGGCTTGAGCCTTGATTTAACCAGCGCACTTTGCAGTAATATATAAAGTCTATACTCTTCGTTCAGTTCCATCTAAACCTGTTCTAACTGAGAGTGGAATAAAGCGTGTGTTTCAGAGACTATACTGTTCGTACACCTGGTTCTTCACGTGCCCTATGCCTGCAAATTTAACACGAAGGGCTTCTTGATGTGCAAAACAAAGATTCCCCTCTGTCGATTGTTGTAACTTTTTGCTCTTTCATTGTCAACTAAATCTTAAAGAGATTCTGGTCATACATAAAGCACACCAGTGGCAAGACGCAATCAATACCATCACTGCGCGATAACAACGGTGAAGTCACTGATGACAGTGTCACTGAAGCAGAGTTATTAAACACGGTTTCCGAAACTCCTTCACCAAAGAAGACGACGTAAATATTCCTGAATTCCAATCTAGAACAACTGCCAAGATGAGAAACATAGAAGTAGATATCCTCGGAGTAACGAAGCAGCTTAAATCACTTAATAAAGGCAAGGCCTCCGGTCCAGTCAGGTTCCTCTCAGAGTATGCTGATAAAATAGCTCCAAATTTAGCAATTATGTACAACCACTCACTCACAGAAAGATCCGTACCTAAAGACTGGAAAATTGCTCAAGCCACACCAATACCCAAAAAGGGAAGTAGGAGTAATCCGCTAAATTACAGGCCTATATCACTAACGTCAATTTGCAGTAGTGTTTTGGAACATATACTGTATTCAAACATTATGAAGTACCTCGAAGAAAACACATATTGACACATAGTCAGCACGGTTTCAGAAAATATCGTTCTTGTGAAACACAACTAGCTCTTTATGTTCATGAAGTAATAAGTGCTATCGACAGTGGTAGTCAAATTGATTCCATATTTTTAGATTTCCAGAATGCTTTCGACACCGTTCATCACAAGCGTCTTCTAACCAAACTGCGTGCCTACGGAGTATCGCCTCAGTTGTGCGACTGTATTCGTCATTTCCTGTCAGAAATGTCTCAGTTCGTGGTAATAGACGGAAAATCATCGAGTAAAACAGAAGTAATATCCGGCGTTTCCCAAGGAAGTGTTATAGGCCCTCTATTGTTCCTGACCTATATTAACGACACAGGAGACAATCTGAGTAGCCGTCTTAGATTGTTTGCAGATGATGCTGTCATTTACCGTCTTGTAAATTCATCAGATGACCAAAATAAATTGCAAAATGATTTAGATGAGATATGTCTATGGTGCAAAAGTGGCAATTGACCCTGAATAAAGAAAAGTGTGAAGTTATTCACATGAGTACTAAAAGAAATCAGCTAAATTTCGATTACGCGATAAATCACTCAAATCTGAAGGCTGTAATTTCAACTAAATACTTAGGGATTAGAATTACAAATAACCTAAATTGGAACGATCACATAGATAATATTGTGAGTAGAGCAAACCAAAGACTGCGATTCATTGGCAGAACACTTAGAAGGTGCAACAGGTCTACTAAAGAGACTGCTTACGCCACGCTTGTCCGCCCCATTCTGCAGTATTGCTGTGCGGTGTGGGATCCGCGTCAGGTGGGACTGACGGATAACATCGAAAAAGTACAAAGAGGCATAGCTCGTTTTGTATTATCGTCAAATAGGGGAGATAGTGTCACAGACATGATACGTGAATTGGAGTGGCAATCATTACAACAAAGGCGTTTTTCGTTGCGACGGGATCTTCTCATGAAATTTCAATCACCAGTTTTCTCCTCCGATTGCGAAAACATTCTGTTGACACCCACCTACATAGGGAGAAATGATCATCACGATAAAAGAAGAGAAATGAGGGCTCGCACATAAAAATTTAAGTGCTCGCTTTTTCCGCGTGCCGCTCGAGAGTGGAACGGTAGAGAGACAGCTTGAATGTGGTTCACTGAACTCTCTACCAGGCACTTTATTGTGAATAGCATAGTAATCACGTAGTTTTCGATGTAGATGTTTAAAATCTTTCTTCATCGTATCGTAGTGTCGTGTCATAGCAAATTTCCAGTACTCGTCGATTATGCGACTGCACCATATATATCGAGAATTCTCATCCCTCTCTTCTGTTGATTCCATTCTTTTTTTTTTTGTGCAAACAACCCACTGGACCCGTGAACGTCCTTCATACCACAAAAAAGAGCAAAGGGTAAGCAGCGTTGACGCCACGATTCTGCCGTACTAAAGCGAGTTGTGCTGACTGAAAAATGCCGCAGCGCAACACTCAGTGAAATGTCGCGCTGTTTCGGCTACTTCCGAGAAGGACCGAACAAAGCGTAGGCAGGCCGGCCTCGGCCCCCACACCCTGCACGCGTGAAGTTTGGCTCGCCGTGGCCAGCCCTGCTTTAGGGCGAAGGCTATGTCATTCTTTCTTCGCTCCTCGCATTCCCTGCGCCAGATCATCTTCTTTCTGTAGAAAAAAGAATAGAAAAAAGACTTTCGACAATAGCACCGATTATTATACGAAAACTTCTAGAGATCTGTCGGTCAGAGAACTGCTCTCCGCTGCAGAGTGAAATTCTCATTCTGGGAACATCCCCCAGGCTGTGGTTAAGCCATGTCTCCGCATTATCCTTTCTTCCAAGAGTGGTAGTTATGCAAGGTTCGCAGGAGAGCTTCTGTGAAGTTTGGAAGGTAGGAGACGAGGTACTGGCGGAAGTAAAGCTGCGGGAACGGGGCGTGAGTCGTGTTTGGGTAGCTCAGATGCGTCGCCGGCACGAATGCCGGACATTGGCCACGCCGGACATTTGCCACACTTGCCCCTTCGCCAGGTAGCGATCCCTCAGGTAAGGGACGCCCTTCCCCGCACTACCTCTGTCCGCTTACAAACCGCCGTCACCACATCTTACTCGATACAACCAGTACGTAAGGGACCTTCTTCTTCGACATCTTGGCCAAATACAGAGCTTCTTTTCCGAAATCGAAATATTTATAACTTTTGGGAAACGAAAGCAATACCGACGATTATGTCAGTATGTAATTAGTTCTTCCAAGTATAAATATAGATCCCTCTCCCTGTACGGTAGTTTCCTTTCGCGCTTACTGATTGCGATAGAAGCAGTCCATCGCCATGGGAGCAACAAGAAAGGAACGATGTAAAGAGAATGAGAATGTACGCTAATCATTTCTTTTTGCTCACTGCATTTGTGCCTGCTCTAATTACTACAACTGCATGCCCAAAAGACAACAAGGAAAGAAGAAATGGGTATGTGAATTTTTGAAAAGAAGAACGATATACTCCATATTAATTTACTCTCTAAAATGCGATATCCCTTGCGGCGAAACATTAGTTAATAAAGTTTAGCGGGACAATGTTCAAACCTGACTGAAAATACGTTCACCAAATAGAGGTAAGAACATCTATGATTGACATGTCACCTAAAGTCGAGGTACAATTTTAAAATGTTAGAAATAAGGGCCGACCATGGTGGCCGAGAGGTTCTAGGCGCTTCAGTCTGGAACCGCGCGACCGCTACGTCGCAGGTTCGAATCCTGTCTCGGGCATGGATGTGTGTGATGTCCTTAGGTTAGTTAGGTTTAAGTAGTTCTAAGTTCTAGGGGACTGATGACCTCAGAAGTTAAGTCCCATAGTGCTGAGAGCCATTTGAACCATTTAGAAATAAGGAAATCAAGTAATACAGAATGCTATGCTTGTAACGTACGTTGTTGTCCTACATTGTTTAGCTCTGGTATTTACAGGGTCACAGAGAAAGCATCCTAGGTTTTGGAGGGGAAAGCCGTAATTGTAATGATCTGCACTACAACAGAAACAAGAAGCAAAACTTAAGGAAAAATAATGTAATGTGTGTTCCAGCTCACAAGCGACATTGAAGCAGATAGTTCGTGTGACTTAGTATGGGCAGAGGTTATATTCGACAACCGGAATAAATTAATAACTGGCTTCTTTTACCGATCCTCGGTCTCAGATGAAACAGTTGCTGAAGACTTCAAAGAAAACTTGAGTCTCATCACAAGTAGGTACCCTACTCATACAATTATAGCTGGCAGTGACTTCAATCTACCTTCCGTATGTTGACAAAAATACATTTTCAGACCCTATTGTAGATAGAAAACAACTTCCGTAATTGTTCTAAATGCTTTTTTTTAATTATTTTGAAGAATTAGTTCACGAGGCCATTCAAATTGTAAATGGTTACGAAGACGCACTTGACCTCTTAGCCATAAATAATCCTAAGCATCACGACGAATACAGGGATTAGTGAACACACAGTCGTAGCGAGGCTCAATTCCGTAACAAAGAAATTCACCAAAACTAAACGCGAAATAAATCTATTTATAAAAGCAACTAAAAATTCGGTTGACGTCTTTATAAGAGACAGTCTCCAATTCTTACAAACTATATAAATGAAGAGCATATGTGGCTTAAGTTCAAAGAAATAGTATCAACAGCACTCGAGAGATTCATAACAAATAAATTAATAAGAGACAGAACTGATCCCCCATGGTACACAAAACACGACAGAAACTGCTGCAGGAGCACCGAAAAAGGCAAGTATAATTTAGACGAACGCAAAATCTCCAAGATTGGCGAAGTTTTACTGAGGCTCGAAATTTGGTGCGTATTTCAATGCGGGATGCATTTAATAGTTTCCACAACGAAACAGTCTCTAGACATGTGGCGGAAAATCCAAAGAGATTCTGGTTCTATGTTAAGTAAACCAGCGGAAAGGCTCAATAAGCGATGGGGAGGAGGAGGGGGGGGGGGGGGGGAGACAAGGGATCGAACTCTTCGGAGCTGGTAAAATCGTGGCAAATGTCCGGCGTGGCAAATGTCCGCACACCGCCGGCACGGTAGCTCAGCTTGTTCGGTCAGAGGATTAGCTGTTCTCTCTGATAAAAAACTGGGTGAACAGATCAACGACGGACTTGAACAGGTGTCATGGGACGCCCGCCCTGGACAAATGCAAAAAAAAAAAAAAAAGGATGGCAGAGAACTTGCCCGTGAAAGGCAAACCTGCCGAGTTCGAGTCTCGGTCCGGCACACAGGTTTAATCTGCCAGGAAGTTTCGTATCAGCACACACTCCGCTGAAAATTTCGTTCTGGTTACTGTCGGTAACGTCAGGCCTGTTTGTTTCTACAGGGTCTAAAATATCTCCATTGCTTGTGGGCTGCCGAACTAGCTCCTCAAGACAGTTTTCGAAGAGCGTGTTGAGAACTACTTCACGAGACTGTCTCTCCGAGCCAACTGCAACGAATCCATTGGCGTCCCAGTCTATACTAGGTAGGTTAAAGTCGACTCCTATTAACACCGAATGATCGGGTTACTTCCGCGCTACTGAAAGTTGATCATCTTTGAATGATCCTACAACTGTTACACTGGAATCTGGTGGCAGGTAAGAAATTCGATAGTTAAGTTCACCTCGGCTGGTTACTCGCATCCAGATAAATTCGCAGCCACAATTTTGATCTCAACAGGCGTAATATTTTTGTCGATTACAATGAACATTCTCCCTCTCTGTCTTTTTGATATACATTCTACACCACAATATCACAAAAATTCATCATCCAGTACTGTGTGTCTTTTGATCTCAGGAGCATTCTATGAGTGCCTGCTGCAGTTGTAGCTGATGATGATTTCGCTACGTATCTTCTGGGTCTCAGGCACTTTCTCTTGGTTTTTGTTGGTGCTGATCATCATCATCATCTTGGACAGTTTCCAGCCACTGGCTGGGTCTGTCGGGAACACAAGCCTCTCCATCGTGTTCCGTCTTTCCACCATTCCCCCTCTTCCACCTTCGTCCAGTTCTCTCCTCTTCTCGTTACACATTCCTTCACTCCCTTCACCCATCTATCTCTTGGTCTTCCCCTGGGCCTCTTCCCCTCCAGTTGCAGATCAAACATCCTCTTTGGAATTCTTCCCTCATCCATTCTCTTCATGTGTCCATACCACTGCAGTCTTAATTTTTCTATCCTTTCCTGTACTGGTTCCTCCTTTAGTCTTTCCCTCACATACACATTTCGCAATCTGTCTCGTCTTGTTATACTCAACCTGCTCCTCTGGAACTTCATTTCACTAGCTTGTATTCTACTTTTGTCGCTTTTGTGCATTACCCATGTCTCACTTCCGTATGCCAATATGGGGACAAAGTAGGTTCGGTATATAATTCCCTTGGATTTCTGTGGCACCTCCTTGCTCCAAATAAGCCCCCTAATGCATTTGAAGAACTGCCCTGCTTTTCTGCACCTTTCATTTATTTCCATTGCGTTTCCCCCCTTACTTTCAATCATGCTTCCCAGGTACTTGAAGTTCTCTACCACTTGTAGTTTTTCCCCACCACAAGTTATATCCACATTTGGCCTATTCTTCTTCCTTGTTGTGACAATTATTTCACTTTTCTTTGCAGAGAAATGCATTCCATATTGTGCTGTCGTTGCCTCCCATACATCTAACTGCTCCTGCACCTCCTTCTCGCAATTTCCCCATAACATCAGGTCATCGGCAAAAAGCACTGCTTTCATTTTATGATCTCCAATTGCATCTGATACTTGCTGTAGGATTTCATCCATAACAATAATAAACAATAAAGGCGAAAGTGCACTTCCCTGTCGCAGCCCATTTTCCAGCTTGAACCATGCAGTACGTTCCCTCCCCACCTTCACACAACTCTCACTTCCCTCATACATTTTTCTGACTTTTCGTGTTATCTCTTCATCTATCCCTTTTGCGTTCAGCACATCCCAGAGCTTGTCCCTATAGATACTGTCATACGCCTTCTCAATATCTAAAAAGACCATGATGAAGTCCTTCCCGTACTCATAGTGCCTTTCCTGCAGTTGCCTTAACGCAAATATGAGGTCCGTTGTTGATCTTCCCGGTCTGAAACCATACTGCTCCTCTTGCAGTCTACTTTCAATACTGCTTCTTATTCTCTTCTCCAGGATCTTTTCAAAGATTTTTCCACAGTGGCATAGCAGGGTGATTCCTCTGTAGTTCTCACATCTCCTTTTATCCCCTTTCTTGAAGATCGGGACTATAATTCCTTTCTTCCAATCCTCAGGAATTCTGTTCTCCTTCCACACCACCCTCAGCACTCTGTATAGCCACTGGGTTCCTACTTCTCCTGCTGCTCGTATCATATCCACTGTTACTTCGTCCCAACCTGGTGCCTTGCCCCCTTTCATCCTCTTTATGGCTTCTTCCACTTCATTCCAAGTTAGATCATCAATTTCCCCTCTATTATAATCGTCTGCTGCCTTAGGCTCTCCATCGCTGTTAGTTACCCGCTTGACGGCATTCAACAGATCTTCAAAGTACTCCTTCCAAATCTTTTTGAGCTCATGCATTTCCTCCACAACTCTTCCATTATTATCCATGATCCTCAGGCACTCGCTTCTGTCGTTCCTCTTATTTCTTACCATGGTGTAAAGTACATTTTTGTTCCCTTCACTGTCCTCTTCTAACATTCTTGTCCATTTTTCCATCCACTTCTTCTTCTCCGCCCTTACTATGGTCTGTGCCGCTTTCTTGCTTCCCTTATATTTTACCCTAGTTTCCTCTGTTCGGATCTGGAACCATTCTCTGAAGGCTTTGTTCTTTCGAAGTACTGCCTCTTTACATATGTTGTTCCACCATGGGGTTTCCTTACTTCTCCTCTTTGTGCTAGTTCTTCCGCACACAGTCTCAGCTGCCTCAACTAGAGCCCTCTTAAAATCTCCCCATTCTTCTTCCACTGTTCTCTGATCTTCCTTTGGCAGCTTCTTCCTGATCAGTGTCTGGTACTGGGTCCTCCGTTCATCCTCTTTCAGCATCCATGTCTTCAACCTTTTCTCCTGTATGTCTGTTGCCCTCCTATCTTTTTTCTCTCTCAGGGTGGCTACCAACAGCCGATGGTCACTGTCTAAGGCCTCATAAGGAATGACCTTAACATCTGTGAGGCTGCTCATCATCTGCCTATCCACTAGTACATAGTCTACTACTGAAGTTTGGGACCAGTCTCCACTGTACCAAGTTATTTTGTGGCTACTTCTCTTCTTGTACCAGGAATTTGCGATCGCCAGCCCATTCCTCTTGCAGAATTCCAGCAACAATTTTCCTTCTCTATTTCGGTTCCCCCAGCCCTCTGGTCCCATTGGTCCCATTGGTGCTGGTCCCATTGGTGCTGATGCTACTGTTAATTTTACTGTGGATATTTTTGTCCTTAGGGTGCTTACTTCTGCTGTTGTTGATGATGATTGTGGACGGGTCACATACTAATTATTTGGTGGACCTTTTTCGCTGTCCTTATTTGATTGTTGACTTCTTGCTTGGATGGAAGCTGCAGTTGGTGTAGGTTCTGCACAAATCATCTCAGTATAAAATTATTGTCTTGTTGGTGTTGTCATTGGTTGCTTCTGGCAATTTGCAATAGTAGTTTCAGTAGACAGCGAATTAGCTTTCGTAAATGTTTTCGTCGCACTTTTATTGTTAACCAGTTTGTAATGAGCAGCTGCTTAGATGTTGTTTTGGGTGTACCTGTAATTTTCAGTCGTCCTAAAACAGAAACTATTTTCGCTGCCAATAGCTTTTTTTTTTTTTTTTATTTAGGTAAGATGATTCGCATGAATACTGGGTCCCAACTAACTTATATCCAAAATTTCAATATTCTTAAAATTCCTGCGAAAAAAAATTATTTAGAGGTTTGTGCTGCAGATTCATTGTTATCAAACGACCATGACAGTCAGTCATAATGTTGTGGAATGTTTATGACTATTACATTAATATGTGTTAGATTTTCTATGCTGTCTTTTATAGTTTTATCAGCCATTTGTGACTCATTTTTATACTGTGTATTTCATTTGAACCTGCTATCTACCCAACAAAATCATACTAATTAAGGTTAGTTATTTCTGACGCTGACGTGGCTCCAGTCTTTTTCTTATGGTTTCGTTGGTGCCACGTCCATGACTGTTATCCACAGTTGCCACTTTTCCTTCGTTCTCTGTTTCGTCTGTATTTAACACCGCTGTGCCTTTCGTTTGGGCGTTTTCTACGTTACTAAAAATATTTGGTTTAGATAATTCATGCCAAATGCAGTTGACTTCATTCGTAGCATTCCTGTTTTCTTCCTTAACTGCGGATCAGTTTGTCAAGTGCCTGTTACTTAATCTTTATACATGGCCAGGACGTCGAGTTTCTTTGTCACTGGCATAGTGTTCTCAGATTTATGTAAAATGCCGTTATGTTTCTAAGAACCTTGCACTGTACACATTAACGGTTGTTGCTGTTCACTGACGTATTTGTTACCTTCATCTAACGATATTACACGGCAAGCGCCATAGCCTGATTTCCCAGAAATTTCGCTCAGTGGAAGAAGGATCACAATAAGCGAACACTTGTCGTGGCTTATACCTAGATACTCGACCGTATTTGAGAAAACGATGGTCAAAGTTTTCGACATAGTTCAGGTGCCGTTTAGCGCATGGAAACGTCAACTGAATTGGTGTCGTAGCAGCTAGCGCAGCGGCTTCACACTTTTTCGTCCCGTGTCCGAAACACGACTTTTTTTATCTGCCCCTGTATGAAGAAGATTATTACATGAATGTTTCTTATCAAGTTAGGGGACGCAAGGGCTTTATATTGATTGAAAAATTACAACTGAGTTTCACGACAAGTGTCATACATTTGTTATGCGCGTTGGCGCTCGAAAAACCGGATCCGAGTACTAAACAGCTCATTGTCTCTCGCCAGTTGTCGTCTATTGTTTCGAAGCTGTTGTGACTACGTTTTGTTTTGTCGGTACGATAGCCTTTGCTACTTGGTTAAGACGTGCGAAGTAAATGTCTCATATATCAGCGAGGTTTACCCTCTTCAAGAAAGAATCGTAATAGTGGAGGCATTCGTGTATACCGGTTCATTTAAGGAAGCGCAGAACTTTTTACAAAGGGGTTTCCTAGCGTTTCCATACCAGCAAATAGCAGTATAGAGGATTTCGTGTGCAGGGTAGCATACTGCATGGTCAGTTGCAAACTCAAAAACGGATCTAGCCGCTTCCGTTCCTACGCGTGCTGTGATCGCGGATATTCGAGCACGAATGATCCACAGTCCAAAGAAGTCGACATGTAAATTGTCGCAACAAATAAACGTTTCGCTTAGGCCTTGTCAACGCGTTTTATTCCATATACGGATGAAGCCCTACAAAATGACACGTGTCAAAGAACTGGAGATGGAAGATAAGGCAACACGTGTGAGTTACTGTACGTGGTTGTGTCGAACAACTGAGAGTGGAATGTTGGATCCCCTGGTGTATTTCATGAGTGATGAAGCCTGGTTCCATCTGACAGGACATGTGAACTCCAAGAACACCAGATACTGGCCAACAAACAATCCCTAAACGATTAATGAGGAACCTCTTCACGGTGGAAACATCGGAGTGTGGTGTGCCGTTTCAACAGCCCATACTTTTTGAAACAACTGTAAACACTGCTGTGTATATGCGAATATTTGAGAAATTTTACGCACAGTTGACCTCCTTCGAACGTACGTATGCTGTCGTTCAACAGGTTGGGGTGACCTGTCACACTTCACCCGAGTCAGTCTCACGAATTCATGAAAGAGTCACAAAAGAAAGGACTGTAAGCAAAGAACTGTGACTGCCGCGCTCGCCGGACCTAACGACTTGTGAATTTTACCTGTCTAAAAGGAAAAGTGGACGAAAATAACCCAGTAACGTTAGAAGACTTGAAGGGCAATATTCGTAACGAAATTTTGAGAACTGATGCGGCAGAGTTGTGCAAAGTGTGTATTAACATGTTAAAATGTGTGAATTCCTAAGGGACCAAACTGCTGAGGTCATCGGTCCCTAGACTTACACACTACTTAAACTAATTAAACTCCGGTGGGAGTGGTCGCGCAGTCCGTGACATGGCGCCTCTAACAAAGCGGCCACTCCGCGCGGCGTGTATTAACATATTGGGGCGCGCGCATAAGTTCAAAAATGGTTCAAATGGCTCTGAGCACTATGGGACTTAACATCTATGGTCATCAGTCCCCTAGAACTTAGAACTACTTAAACCTAACTAACCTAAGGACAGCACACAACACCCAGCCATCACGAGGCAGAGAAAATCCCTGACCCCGCCGTGAATCGAACCCGGGAACCCGGGCGTGGGAAGCGAGAACGCTACCGCACGACCACGAGATGCGGGCGCGCGCATAAGTGCACTGAAGCCCAAGGAGGTAATTTACACCTAACGTAATTTAATATGATGTAAAAAACAAAATCAATTCAGTAAATATAGACCTTTGCATTAGCTTAGTTATTATTTCTTTATCATCTAATTATTACATGTTTATCTATTTGTTGTTGTAGCTGCTCGTATTAGGTGCCGGTTTTTCGTGCCCCACCCTAATATATGTGAGTGAAAGGTGTTTTTGAGAGCACAACCTTTTAAAATTCTCGTATTTCTGTATTTCATTCTCATATCAGTTCTTATCTTAATTCACACATTCAATCTTATACTTTATTCCTATATTAATTTTGGTATTTTATTCTCATATTTATTCTCCAGGAAGATTTGATGCGTTCCCTCGGACAATACCGACCGTAGAAACATTCCAAACATAGAAATTCCGGAAAACATAGGCATCGCACGAAGAAGGTTTGGCACAGTCGCATTTCTCGGTATGAGTCGCACTCGGCAAATAAAAGTCGGTAATATTGCTATGATTTCATGTGTTGGTAATAATTCCACTAGAAACCACGCATAAAGGATAGTTTTTCCGAAAGTATACATACGCAACACCACCAATATTATTAGGAAGACACAGTACAGGAATTCCACCGAAAACAATTTCAAATAAATTCCTTACCTATTTTTAATTATTTCACCGGACACCGAATTAGTAGACGAATAAGGAAAATGTTATTTCAACATAAATTGGAAAAATCATCCGTACAGTGATTTTCTTCGGGCGTGGGTAGATAAATGAAAAAAATAAAAAATGGGTTTCGAACACAGGCTGCAAAAGCCTGACGCCACGCCACTAGCCTCTGTGCCACCGCTTCGGCTGATCCCGTCGCAACGCTTCGGTTGAACTTGCCGTGCGCTAAAGTGCATCTAAACTGAGTCGAAAACTTTGGCCGTCTTTTTCTCAGAAACGGCAGAGTGTTGAGGGATAAACCTAGTCATGTGTTCGCGTATTTTGATCCCTCCTCCACTAAGAGAAGTGTTTGAGATATTGGATTATGGCGCTTCACTCTTAAAATCAGCGCTATTGTGTTTCAAGTAAATGAATTCGTCTATTAACACTGTGATCAGATTATTCTTTATCAGTTCTCGACCTAAATGAACATGACACACTTATGTACACAGCCATACTTTCTGTTTTTTACCAGCACTCCCACAACTATTGTGGTACTTTGTATTTAAACGCAAAGGTCCCTTCGTTGCTAGTTTTTCACACCAACAAACTTTTTCTACTAAACCGTGTGTGTGTGTGTGTGTGTGTGTGTGTGTGTGTGTGTGTGTGTGTGTGTGGTAGAGTCGTAAAAAGTCACCATATTGCTGCCTGAAATCTGTCATCTCCACTGCACATTACTTTTTGAAGTGACAGTGTAAGTGCAATATGTAGTGGAGAGTATATACATCAGCTACCAGTATGCAGACTTTTGACGTCATTACCGTACCTGTAAGTACAATTCACTGTCCTAAAATCATGGTTTGAACCTCGAAAGTACCTTTTCTGACTCAGCATTTTTTATCATTAGTAAAAAACCCAATATAACCTACACTGCCATTGTATGTATGTATGTATTAAACCGGGGACCTTGAAGCGACGGAGAGGCTTCGTCCCGCCGTAGCCCTCAGTGGGTCACAACTGTACAACAGGCCACAGGAGTCCACCCACCCCACCGCCGCCCCACAACGAACCCAGGGTTATTGTGCTGTTTGGCCCCTAGTGGACCCCACCGGGAACGTCTCATATCAGACGAGTATAACCTCGAATGTTTGCGTGGTAGAATAATTATGGTGTACGCGTACGTGGAAACGGTGTTTGCGCAGCAATCGTCGAAACAGTGTAACTGAGGCGGAATAAGGGGAACCAGCCCGCATTCACCGAGGTAGATGGAAAGCCGACTTAAAAACCATCCACAGGCTGGCCGGCAGACCGGACCTCGACATTAACCCGCCAGGCGGATTCGTGCCGGGTACCGGCACCCCTTCCAGCTCGGGAAGCAGAGCGTTAGATCGCGCGACTGCCGGGTCTGCTGCTGTGAAAAGGCGTCTGTGCTCTTCACCAACACCAGCTATGTAAATAAACAATTCTCCACCTGAAGATGATGATGTGAACCATCGAACCGCGTATAAACGAGACACTGACGCAGAAACTGTTTTATTTGTATGCCCGCATCTCGTGGTCGTGCGGTAGCGTTCTCGCTTCCCACGCCCGGATTCCCGGGTTCGATTGCTGGCGGGGTCAGGGATTTTCTCTGCCTCGTGATGGCTGGGTGTTGTGTGCTGTCCTTAGGTTAGTTAGGTTAAGTAGTTCTAAGTTCTAGGGGACTGATGACCATAGATGTTAAGTCCCATAGTGCTCAGAGCCATTTGAACCATTTTATTGTATTACGAAAGCTAGAATTATGAAATTTTCTACACTTATTTCTGTAAACACAATAAAAGTGTTCGCAATAGTTGAAATTCTGAATATATGCTGAGATATGGGGCAAAGTGCTTGGAATTTTGCATGAAATTTATATTACACTTGCAGAATTATAGCTAAAAAATATTAAATTTCTCCTATACCATTTATTAAAAAAACATGAGAAAAGCTTACTATATGCAAAGATATTAAACAGAGAAATCGTTGTACACCGCTAAAGTGCTACTAGCCGTGGAGGTAACTCAATGAGTGTGCGTATGAGGAACAAAGGCAGAGCAGCTCCTCATATGCCACACATTTACGTTGTCAGAGCTAAGCGAAGCTTGATATGGTATAAAGAGTGACGTCAATGGACGGTGGATGATTAGAAACGAGTGATTTGGAATGATGAATCACGCTATAGTCTATGACAACCCGACTGAATGGTTTAGGTGTGACGAATGTCAGGAGAATATTACCTGACATACGTAGTGCCAAGAGCGAAGCACGGAGGAAGCGGTGTTACGGAATGGGGGTGTTTTCCGTATTCGGGATGTGGTCGCCTTACTGCGGTTCGGAAAATACTAAATGCGGAAGGATATGAACACATTTTATCTCTTACCGCATCGTGTACTGCATACAGTAGAGGAACAGTTCGGAAGAGATGACTGGTTTATCAGCACAACGAACCCTGTCGTAAAGCAGCATCTGTGAAGCAATGGTTTGTGGAGAATAACATTTTAAAATAGACTGACCTGCCTAGTGTCCCGACCTGGACACGATGGAATACCCTTGCTATGAGTTTGATCGTCGACTTTGGTCCAGAACCCAGCGTCCAGCATCACTACCTTTCTGATTTCGGCTCTTGAGGAAGAATGGGCTGGCATTCAGAAACCTCTCTGAAAGTGTCTCAAGCAGAGTTCAAGCCGTCATAAAGGCCAAGGGTGGACACACCCCATATTAATGTCCATCAATAGGCGTCCGGACATTCTTGATCAGCTAGGGTACATTTGTGTTTTTGTAGCTCATTTCCTTACATGACCTTCGAATTTCCCACTAAAACGCTGACGGTGGCCACATAACCTTTGGTATGACGTCATGAGCCAATAAGATGACTGTCGGACGCTATAGATTCCGAGATACCTTCTGCTTTTACTGCACTACGTTGTTAACGAATAAATTTATATAAAATGGATTAGTCCAGCTTCAAGAGCTCAAGAATGTGCATCTGGCGACAGAAAGGCAAAAAAGAATTATGGATCCTGATTTGCATGAAACGAGGCATATAAGAAACTGGCTTTCCACAAAACTGAATTCGTTTCAAATTCACAGAATTCTGTTAACCAGTCTTTTAAGTCTCGGCGATATTATCAACTGCAGTGTCATGTGTTTACGTTGTCGCAGCTGGGAATCTGATGTGAAGGAGAGCAGGGTCGAAGGTGAATGCTGAGTTCGTTCGTATCAGCTATCTACTGAAAAGTTCAGCCGAATAACACTAAACAAAATAGTTACGTCTACGCCTTTTTCGATAGTAAGAGCAGTATTGGAACACAGAAAAATTATTTTAAATGTTTGGGGCACTGTTCCCTATGCTGTACCTAGATAGCCTACGGGTAAATATGGCCCAGATTGTCACTGACTGTTGCAATAATAGGGAAAAAAAGAAAGTTAGAGTTGAAGCATCATTACACACGACTTAGGCTTTCCAGTCAATTCGTCATTACGCCGCTGTTATTCTGTGTGTGTTTAGACCCATTAGTACGTTCTAAGACAAAAAAAAGACGCACCACGAAGGAATTATTCGAATGGGACGGAAATCGGTAGATGTCATGCACTTGTACAGCTAAAGAAACGATTAGAATTTCAGAAAAAGTGGATGATTTATTGCAGATAAAGAGCTTCACAAACTGAGCAAATCAATAACGCGTTGGTCCTTCTCTGGCCCTTATGCAAGCAGTTATTCGGCTTGATCCGTGACATGTTGATAGGTCTAGTCATTTTAGAAGAGCGAATGACAGGACAGAATTACTTGCGTTTTTTGGAAAACTCGTTTGTTGAACAGCTGAGATCGTTCCTTTGACCTCACGGACTGCAGTGTACTTCCAGCATAACGGAGACCCTCCACATTTTACCAGACATGTGAGGGAACATCTCAACCACACTTACCCCAGTCGCCGGATTGATCGTGGTGGTAGAATTAACTGGTCACCAAGATCTTACGCCATTAGATTTTTGCTTATGGGGTTGGATGAGGTCTAAGGTATACAAACGAAAGATGCACACGCGAGATGAACTGCTTGGGCGCATTATTGACACTGATGTCTCATTACGCAAGATGCAGAGGCACTCACAAAAGCAACACCACATGTTCTCCCTAGAGTGTACAAACGCATAGAATTTGCCACTGGGATATTCGACCGTTGATTGTGAACAGTACAACAGCTGTAATGTGACGTGTACGATAATACTTAGAGGTGAATGTATTAAAAATACTTATTTTTCAGTTGTTACTTTGTTAAACGCATGTCGCAGTGTTTACTAACTGTTGTACATGCGTACTTGTGTAAAGCCGACAATTAACTGAATAGTACAGAAAATAAATAACAATGTACATCAAAAGAGTTCTGTCTCGGGAACCATCTGTAATTGGGTATATGTCAAAAAGAAGTTTTTTTGCTTCAAACGATCGTTCCTGTCACATACCCGAATATTCACCATTCATCCTGGGACACCTATGCCCCAGGGAAGTGTGATAGGACTGTTGCGTTCATGTAGAATATTAATGGCAGTTCAAAAAATATGAACGGTAGCCTCCGACTTTTTGCAGATGATGAAATTATTTATAATCAAGAACCGTCTGAAAGAAGCTCCACAAACATTCAGTCTGCTCTTGGTAGGATTTCAGAGTAGTACAGAGACCGGCAACTTGCTTTAAATATTGAGAGTTTAAAATTGTGCACTTCACAAAACGAAAGAGTGCAGTACCCATTAATACAATACCAACGAGTCATAACTGTAATCCGTCAACTTACACAAATACCTGAGTTTAACAGCTTGTGAAGGTATGAAATGGAACGATCACAGAACTGGTAATTTTGCAGACGATATCAGTGTTATAATAAATATCCATCAAAGAGAAAGCAACAGAAGACATCGTCAATGATGTTTTTCAAAGAATCATTAAGTGGTTTTCTGAAAATGGACTCTCCCTAAATTTTGGGAAAACTTCATATCTTCAGTTCTGTAGGACAAATAGAGTAATATTAACAATTGATGTTGCACATGGACAGGAATCAGAAAATAGGGTAAAATGCTCCGAAATTTTGGGTGTACATATCCATGAAAACTTGAACCGGAAGAAGCGTATTACTGAGTTTCCCAAACAATTAATTTCTACTACATTTGTTCTTCGTTTAATTGCTAGTCTTGGTAACAAACGAATCAATATCCTAACGTATTTTGCGTATTTCCACAGAATAATGACTCATGGAATAAATTTTGGGGGTAAGAGAAGCAGCTGTACGAATGGCGAGAGTTAAGATGGAAAATTAGTCCCAAGTAAAGAAGGGAAGGCTGAAAGGTGGAAGGAGCATATAGTGGGTCTATACAAGCGTCTGTTATTCGTGAGTGTGCTTACGTCGTTCGTCCAAGCCTCACACCTCAGTACTTTGTTTACATTTCGCGGCGGGCAGTTGCTGCTGTAGCGGTTATAAAGCTAAGTACTGACAATGTTATTTGTGCACTGTTATACAGTTATTAAATTTAATAGTTTTCAGAAGTGTTTCGTGCTGTTTGTGGCGAAATAACGATTTAATAAACTTTTGGAAACGTTCGCTTGCTGTGTTTTTTAGAGTTTTCTGTGCGTTGAAGTCGTTTAGTAAATTTTGTGCTTTAGTTTTCAGCTGACGTTCCTTATTGTTTCAGTAAAATTTTCATTCAGAGTTTTAACTTCGTTGAGTGATCCAGTGGCCGCTTGAATTTTTGGTTTTAGCTAGTAATTTTGTGAAATTTTGTGGTTTTGGTGTTGGCTATGGTGTAGTAGTATTAATACAAGTAGTTGCTTTCTTAGTAGGCAGAGAATTTCGAGACCGCTATTGTTAGTTCTATAAATAGTTCTACGGGTGTAACTGAACTTAGGTACCGTAGACGTATAGCTTTTTCAGTAACTGTAAAATTTTACCATGAGTGAGAAGTGTGGGCTCTGTTTTATAGGTTTGTGAGGAATGGGTTACGGTATGGGATTTGTTCAAACTATTTTCATTGGGAGGAATGCAGTGGGAAAGCCAGTGGGCATTCTAGCGAGACCCTCTGCTGGGAATGCAGAATCTGTAGTAGAAATAAGTTGATAGAGGAGCAGGAGCGTAAGATCTGTGCCCTTCAGGTGCAGTTACAACGCGCAAAGAAGGAACTAGATAGGTTGAGGAGGCTGAAGGGTGGTGGGGAATGGGAACTGGCAGTTGGCAAGAAGGCAGCTAAGAGGAGGAGGTATTCAGACAGTTCTACTTTGCGTATATACAATAGACAAACTGTCGGAGATGAGTGGAGAGGAGCCTCTTGTAGCTGTGGATGTAGGGAACATGCAGCAGTCCTCAGCATTTAGGAGGCCTAGGTCAGTTGTAAAGTCTAACAGAAAAAAGTGCGAGGTGCCGGGGCTAGCAGTGTATTTAACACTAAATTCTTCTAGAATCTAAATATGTAAATGATGCTCTAAGCCCCCCCTATTCTAACTCCGACTTTTGCTGTTGCACAAGGATTAAAAAAAATACGCGAACTGACTCTAATCAACCCTGCCAGTGGAGTAGAAGAGAGTTTGGCACCTGCAATAATTTAATTTGATAAATAAGTTAAATAAACGAAGGTTTCATTAACATAGTGAGGAATGATAGGGTTGCTCTACCGATTAACAGAATGAAAGTTCTGTCCAAAATAACAATATGATTTATTAAAACTAAACACAAAATAATAAACAAAAACACATGAAACATTTACAATACATCAAATTGGCTCAAATTGGATACTCAAACAAATGCTGTGAATGTGAAGTTGTCCCTAAACTAGATTGTGAGGATTAGGACGAAGTGGTATGTGGAGCCAATTCCTTGCAACTCAAATCTTAAGAGAAAACACATAGCCAACCCAGCATTAATTGCTGCTACCCAAGACAGAACAAAGTTAGAAAAAGACGAACAGGCGCGCTCTGCTGAGCTCTGATTATCACCTAGGAAAATCCCTGTCTGCCGGTGCTGCGGACATACCTTACCAATCTGTCTTCTTAACTGCAAGAACACGATTTGGCGTACCGGAGGCGATGGTTGGTTGCTTCGACGTCCTCGACCGAAAGGCGAGAGCCGATTACCTAGAGCACCCGTACAGGCCGAACACACAACATTCCCGCCCCCACGACAGTGGCCGTGGTTAAACGTTCCAATCAGCAACTCGAAAACCGGCGGAAAATTCCACTCTATTGCCGGAGCACTACCATTCCACCAATGGAGATTCTTGGCGCCAATTTCTGCGCTGATTTTGCTACGTCACGGAGCTATGCCCTGAGCAAGCCAATCACAGTTACTATTTTGCAGAAAGCGCGGGAATTTTCCCGCCACAACTGCCTGGGTACACAAGTCATTCCCACGCCTCGCTGGTAGCCCGCCAGAAAGTGTTTTCGCTAAGTTTCTGCGAAGTAATGGAACCTCTAGCCCAGCCGCTACTTCAGACCCCTCCGGGCGTGTCTTTTGGCAATGGCGGCGTCTCCAAAGCATTCACTCGACTTCCTCACACCCATCGGCTTAACCCTTTCCGGACCAGCAGTGCCCGCCTGTCACCGGACCACCCGGGTGATGAGAGACGCTGCGTGGGAAGTCCACGTGTGAAGGAATAGCGACTTTTCACTGCATGCAATTAGAGAGGAAAATCGTAAGATAGAAATATGAGAGGGGGCTCATGCCACCTCTCAAAAGGTTCTGCTGCTAGGTAGTTCGAACGGTCAACGTGTGGGCCAGCAGTTGTAGGAAGTGTTGGGGAGTGAGTGCCAGGTCACCAGCATTGTAAAGCTTACTGCAGGGTAGGCTCAAGTGACTGACAGCATAGGGGAACTATGTAGGAATTTTATGAAGGAGGATCAGGTAGTGATAGTGGGTGGAGCAGGGAACAGTCTTGATAGGGACAGGGAATATGATGTAGGTGGTGATCTGGTAAAGACAGCTCCTCAAACTGGTGGCACTAATGTGCATTTCGTGCAACTGTTTCAGCGCCATGATCGGTCTCATTGTAATGTGGCTGTTAGGCGCTTTAACATGGGGCTGGAGAGGGCGCTGGTGGGGGTCACATTTCAGTGGTGCCAGTTGGGTCTATCAGCGGGCATGGCCTGCACCTCAATAGGTATGGGAAGGGGAGGCTGGCAAAGCTTATAGGTGACAGTTCAGTGGGTGTTGGTGGGATCACTCATGGAAAAATTCCTGTATTAGTTGGTGTTAGAGCTGCACATTTTCTAGGTTGAAGTCAGCTGATAGGTATCCCTGCTTAAAGGAACTCCCTCTGACTAAGGGCTCACCTTCAGAGGATGTCATGTTTCCAAGTAGAGAAGGATTGGGTTGGGGATTGTTTGGGGAAGGAGACCAGACAGCGAGGTCATCGGTCTCATCGGATTAGGGAATGATGGGGAAGAAAGTCAGCCGTGCTCTTTCAAAGGAACCATCCCGGCATTTGCCTGGAGCGATTTAGGGAAATCACGGAAAACCTAAATCAGGATGGCCGGACGTGGGATTGAACCGTCGTCCTCCCGAATGCGAGTCCAGTGTCTAACCACTGCGCCACCTCGCTCGGTAGTAGAGAAGAGAATTAGCATATTTCATCAAAATATAAGATGTATTAGAGATAAGGTTAGTGAACTGCTTATAGATGTTGATTCCCAAATTATTGGCATATTTGACAATTCAGAGGATTCCTTTACCAAGATACAGATTAGCTGGCTGTTTTTCAAGGAGTTCCTTGCGGGGTGGGGGAGTGGCTATGCACGTAAAAAACAGTATTCCATTTGAGTCCATAGACGCATCACGACACTGCACTGAACAGATATTTGAATGTTGTGCAGGGACAGTTGAATTTAGTGAAACTAAACTTCTAATTGTTGTTGTTTATAGGTCCCCTCACTCTGACTTCAGAGCATTTCTGCTCAGGCTAAAGAGGGTTCTGGATTCACTTTGTAGGAAGTACCAGAAATTAGTTATATGTGGTGACTTCAATATAAATTTCGTATATGATGGTGCAAGAAAAAGGATGTTGGTAGATCTCCTAAATTCATATGATCTGATGCAGACTGTTTTTTCCAACTAGATTTCAGGCGAACAGTAGCGCATCCATACACAATATTTTTATTCATTCTTCATTACTAGATGGGCATTCTGTTAGTAAAAGGATGAATGGTCTTTCAGACCACTCAGGGAGTGTGCTCCCTGCCGCCATTGGATAAGCAGCTGCAGCAGCAAGTCGTATACCCCTTGCTTACTTATTTGTTACATAGTTTAATTCTTAATTTCTTTGTGTGTTTTTGGGTATTTGCATTGTTTAATTCATAAATTTCAGGCGTATTATAGTATTTGAGAGTTGTAGCATCGCGCTTTAGTACCTGAATAGTGTAAATTCGCGTAGTCGTCTGTCTTCTGTATTTGTTTTGAACGGCCAGTGTCGGTTGGTCACAGCCAGTGTGCTCCCTGCCGCCGTTGGATAAGCAGCTGCCAGCAGCAAGTCGTATACCCCTAGCTTACTTACTTGTTACATAGTTTAATTCTTAATTTCTTTGCGTGTTTTTGGGTACTTGCATTGTTTAATTCTTAATTTCGGGCGTATTATAGTATTTGAGAGTTGTAGCATCGCGCTTTAGTGTTTACTTCGTAGATTGTTACTTAAATTGCGTGTGAGTTTCGTATAGGAGGTGTAATTTCGAGTTTTAGTTACTGTAATCGTAAATTCAGGCAGATTGTAGCGCAGTCGTTAGGCATTTGTACAGGTTAGTTAATACATTCTTTGCGTGTTTCCCTTGCGTTATCTGGGCACTGACTCGTGTTTCAGTAGCTGTTGTTCAACATCGATTAGAATGGACAGGGACTGTGATTGCTGTATTCGGATGAGGGCTGAGTTGACATCCCGTCGCTCACAGCTGCAAGCGGCGCTGACTTCGGTCGCGCAGCTTGAGGCTGTTGCCAATGGGCACCACTGTGGGGAGCCGGACTTGGGTATCACGGGGATATCAACCTCGTCCCGTCTGTCCCCAGATCGGTCTGCCGCTGTGGTTGCTCCGGTTGCTGCCCGCAGTGGGACTGAGCCCTCGCCTGTGGTTGATTGGGAGGTCGTTCCAAGGCGTGGCAGGCAGCGAAAGACGTCCCCGGAGGCTGATCAGAAAGCCTCCCCAATGCGTCTGACAAACAGGTTTCAGGCACTGTCTCTGGCTGAGCCAGATGCAGCTGCCTGCCCTGTTTCAGAGGATGATTCTCAGTCTTCAAGGTCCGGGCAATCACAGAGGGTGGGTTTATTGGTAGTTGGGAGCTCCAATGTTAGGCGCGTAATGGGGCCCCTTAGGGATATGGCGGCTAAGGAGGGGAAGAAATCCAGTGTGCACTCCGTGTGCATTCCGGGTGGAGTCATTCCTGATGTGAAAAGGGTCCTTCCGGATGCCATGAAGAGCACAGGGTGCAGCCAGCTGCAGGTGGTGGCACATGTCGGCACTAATGACGTGTGTCGCTTTGGATCTGAGGAAATTCTCTCTGGATTCCAGCGGCTATCTGATTTGGTGAAGGCTGCCGGTCTTGCTTACGAGATGAAGGCAGAGCTCACCATCTGCAGCATCATTGACAGAACCGACTGCGGACCTTTGGTGCAGAGCCGGGTGGGGGGTCTGAATCAGAGGCTCAGACGGTTTTGCGACCGTGTTGGCTTCAGATTCCTTGACTTGCGCCATAGGGTGGTGCGGTTTCGGGTTCCGCTGAATAGATCAGGAGTTCACTACACTCAGCTGGCGGCTACACGGGTAGCAGAGGCTGTGTGGCGTGGACTGGGCGGTTTTTTAGGTTAGAAGGCCTCGGGAAAGTACGGGGGGGGGGGGGGGCTGCAGTGTCAAAGGGTGCATGGCAAATACAGGACGTGCTTGCATCAAGGAACAGTCGGAATTGTAGTTGTAAATTGTTGTAGTTGTGCTGGGAAAGTCCCTGAGCTTCAAGCGCTCATAGAAAGCACAGAAGCTGAAATCGTTACAGGTACTGAAAGCTGGCTAAAGCCTGAAATAAGTTCTGGAGAAATTTTTACGAAGTCTCAGACGGTGTTCAGGAAAGATAGATTAGGCAGAATTGGTGGTGGAGTGTTTGTGTCTGTCAGTAGTGGTTTATCTTGTAGTGAAGTCGAAGTAGATACTCCGTGCGAATTGGTATGGGTGGAGGTTATACTTAACAATTGGCTCCTTCTACCGACCCCCAGAATCCGATGATATAGTTGCGGAACAGTTCAGAGAAAATTTGAGTCTCGTAACAAATAAATATCCCACTCATACGGTTATAGTTGGTGGGGACTTCAACCTTCCCTCGATATGTTGGCAAAAATACTTGTTCAAAACCGGTGGTAGGCAGAAAACATCTTCCGAGATTGTCCTAAACGCTTTCTCCGAAAATTATTTCGAGCAGTTAGTCCACGAACCCACGCGAATTGTAAATGGTTGCGAAAACACACTTGACCTCTTAGCCACAAACAATCCAGAGCTGATAGAGAGCATCATGACTGATACAGGGATTAGTGATCACAAGGTCGTTGTAGCTAGGCTCAATACCGTTTCTTCCAAATCCACCAGAAACAAACGCAAAATAATTTTATTTAAAAAAGCGGATAAAGTGTCACTAGAAGCCTTCCTAAGAGACAATCTCCATTCCTTCCGAACTGACTATGCAAATGTAGACGAGATGTGGCTCAAATTCAAAGATATAGTAGCAACAGCAATTGAGAGAGTCATACCTCATAAATTGGTAAGAGATGGAACTGATCCCACATGGTACACAAAACAGGTCCGAACGCTGTTGCAGAGGCAACGGAAAAAGCATGCGAAGTTCAGAAGAACGCGAAATCCCGAAGATTGGCTAAAATTTACAGACGCGCGAAATTTGGCACGGACTTCAATGCGAGATGCCTTTAATAGGTTCCACAACGAAACATTGTCTCGAAATTTGGTAGAAAATCCGAAGAAATTCTGGTCGTATGTAAAGTACACAAGCGGCAAGACGCAGTCAATACCTTCGCTGCGCAGTGCCAATGGTACTGTTACCAACGACTGTGCCGCTAAAGCGGAGTTATTGAACGCAGTTTTCCGAAATTCCTTCACCAGGAAAGATAAATGGAATATTCCAGAATTTGAAACACGAACAGCTGCTAGCATGAGTTTCTTAGAAGTAGATACCTTAGGGGTTGCGAAGCAACTCAAATCGCTTGATACGGGCAGGTCTTCAGGTCCAGATTGTATACCGATTAGGTTCCTTTCAGATTACGCTGATACAATAGCTCCCTACTTAGCACTCATATACAACCGCTCGCTCACCGATGGATCTGTACCTACAGATTGGAAAATTGCGCAGGTCGCACCAGTGTTTAAGAAGGGTAGTAGGAGTAATCCATCTAACTACAGACCTATATCATTGCGTCGGTTTGCAGTAGGGTTTTGGAGCATATACTGTATTCAAACATTATGAATCACCTCGAAGGGAACGATCTATTGATACGTAATCAGCATGGTTTCAGAAAACATCGTTCTTGTGCAACGCAGCTAGCTCTTTATTCGCACGAAGTAATGGCCGTTATCGACAGGGGATCTCAAGTTGATTCCGTATTTCTAGATTTCCGGAAAGCTTTTGACACCATTCCTCACAAGCGACTTCTAATCAAGCTGCGGACCTATGGGGTATCGTCTCAGTTGCGCGACTGGATTCGTGATTTCCTGTCAGGAAGGTCGCAGTTCGTAGTAATAGACGGCAAATCATCGAGTAAAACTGAAGTGATATCAGGTGTTCCCCAGGGAAGCGTCCTGGGACCTCTGCTGTTCCTGATCTATATAAATGACCTGGGTTACAATCTGAGCAGTTCTCTTAGGTTGTTCGCAGATGATGCTGTAATTTACCGTCTAGTAAGGTCATCCGAAGACCAGTATCAGATGCAAAGCGATTTAGAAAAGATTGCTGTATGATGTGGCAGGTGGCAGTTGACGCTAAATAACGAAAAGTGTGAGGTAATCCACATGAGTTCCAAAAGAAATCCGTTGGAATTCGATTACTCGATAAATAGTACAATTCTCAAGGCTGTCAATTCGACTAAGTACCTGGGTGTTAAAATTACGAACAACTTCAGTTGGAAAGACCACATAGATAATATTGTGGGGAAGGCGAGCCAAAGGTTGCGTTTCATAGGCAGGACACTTAGAAGATGCAACAAGTCCACTAAAGAGACAGCTTACACTACACTCGTTCGTCCTCTGTTAGAATATTGCTGCGCGGTGTGGGATCCTTACCAGGTGGGATTGACGGAGGACATCGAAAGGGCAGCTCGTTTTGTATTATCACGTAGTAGGGGAGAGAGTGTGGCAGATATGATACGCGAATTGGGATGGGAGTCATTAAAGCAAAGACGTTTTTCGTCGCGGCGAGATCTAGTTATGAAATTTCAGTCACCAACTTTCTCTTCCGAATGCGAAAATATTTTGTTGAGCCCAACCTACATAGGTAGGAATGATCATCAAAATAAAATAAGAGAAATCAGAGCTCGAACAGAAAGGTTTAGTTGTTCGTTTTTCCCGCGCGCTGTTCGGGAGTGGAATGGTAGAGAGATAGTATGATTGTGGATCGACGAACCCTCTGCCAAGCACTTAAATGTGAATTGCAGAGTAGTCATGTAGATGTAGATGTAGACCACGATGCGCAGAATTTAACACAAAAAGGCTTTTGTACCCAAACAAATGTCACATATAATTATAAACTATGTCGGAAAGTTAATCCAACAGCAATACAGAGTATTTTTAACCTTTGGAAGTAGTCACATCAAGCTACAGTAGCCCAGTATTGTAAGAAGCTTAAAAATGTTATTAGGAAGGCTTAGAGTATGTGGTATGCGAATAGAATAGCTAATTCACAGGATAAAATTAAAAGCTATATGGTCAGTTGTGAAGGAAGTGTCTGGTCAGCAGCACAAGGTCGACGATATAAAGTCAGTTCGTAGTAAAAATATTTCTGTTACTGTTAACTGATATATATATATATATATATATATATATATATATATATATATATATATATATATATATATATATATATATACTATCATTTTCTGAGCGTTTCTGGTGAATTAAATAAAAATTTAGTTTCTGCGGGGAATCATATAACTTTCTTGGGAAATGCCTTTCCGAGATGGAAGTCTGAAATACTCCTTGTGATACAGACAAGGGGGAGACTGAGTCAATAACTAAACCACTGAAGACTAACGACTCTCATGGATATGATGGAGTGCTTAGCAGAATATTAAAATACTGTGCTGCACATGTTAGCCCTGAATTTTGCCATATTTGTAATTTTTCCTCCAGATATGGTCAGTTTCCTGAGCGATTAAAGTACTCAGTAGTAAAGCCGCTTTATAAAAATGGAGAAAGAGATAATGCAGACAATTTTAGACCTATTTCTATGCCATCAGTGTTTGCTAAAGTTATTGAAAAGGCTTTGTATGTAAGGATAATTGATATTTCATATCACACGATTTGCTAGTAAATGTACATTTCGGCCTCAGAAATCGTTTAAGAACTGAAAATGCTATATTCTCTTTTCTCTGTGAGGTACTGGATGGGTTAAACAAAAGGTTTCGAACGCTAGGCATATTTTTTTATTGAACTATGGCGTTTGATTGTGTTGATCACAAAATATTCCTCCAGAAGTTAGACCATTACGGAATACGTGGAATAGCTCACAATTGGTTCACCTCTTACATTAGCAACAAGCAGCGAAATGTCATTATTCGCAGTGTTGAGAATGGCTTTGATGTGAGGTCTGAGTGGGGTACAGTCAGATGGGGGGTGGCGAGGGGATCAGTGTTGGGGCCACTCCTGTTCCTTATTTATATAAATGATATGCCCTCTAATATTACAGGTAACTCTAAAATATTTCTGTTTGCTGATGACACTAGCTTGGTAGTGAAGGATGTTGTGTGCAACATTGGCTCGATTTCAAATACTGCAGTTCATGACCTACGTTCATGGCTAGTAGAAAATAAACTAACGCTAAATCACTGTAAGACTCAGGTTTTACAGTTTCTAACACACAATTCAACAAAACTGACGTTTTAATTTCACAGAATGGGCATATGATTAGTGAAACTGTACAGTTCAAATTTCTACGTGTTCAGATAGATAGTAAACTGTCGTGAAAAGCCTATGTTTAGGATGTTGTTCAAAGACTTAATGTTGCCATTTTTACTATTCGAACGGTACCTGAAGTGAGTGATCGTTCGACACGAAAATCAGTCTCCTTTGCTTATTTTCATTCCCTTGTGTCGTATGGTATTATATTTTGGGGTAACTCTTCCCATTCTAAAATGATGTTTTTGGCTCAGAAACAGGCGGTTCGGGCAATAAGTGGTGTAAGTTCACGAACCTCCTGTCGACCCCTGTTCACGAGTCTGGGTATTTTGACATTGGCATCTCAATACATATATTCCTTACTGCCATTTCTTGTTAACAATATTAGCTTATTCCCAAGAATAAGCAGCTTTCACTCAGTTAATACTCGGCAGAAATCAAACATGCATTTGGATCGGACTTCCTTAACTCTTATGCAGAACGGTGTGCAGTATACTGCTGCATCCATTTTCAATAAACTACCACTCGAATTCACAAATCTTAGCACCAATCCACGAGCTTTCAAATCAAAACTGAAGAGTTTCCTTATGGGTCACTCCTTCTATTCTGTCGAGGAGCTCCTTGAAAAATTAAGCTGATTCTTGTTGTATTGTTGATTGCGCTCACTTAAACTTATTGCTTGACTTTTTTCGGGTTCCTAAACATTTTTTAAATCTGTTATTACTTTTATGTTGTAATTTCATGTACTGCTACGTTCCATGACCTTGGAGATTTGCTCCTCAATTTGGTCCTACGGAACTTGACATGTAAATAAAAAATAAATAAGGGAGATAAACTTGAAGACAAAATTATAGAATTCGAAGACTGCATAGATGAAGATGAGATGGGAGATAATTACGATACTGCGAGATGAATTTGACAGAGCACTCAAAGACCTAAGTCGAAACAAGACCACAGAAGTAAACGACACTCCGTCAGAGCTACTGATAGCCATGCTAGAGTCACTCATGACAAAACTGTTCCATCTGGTGTGCAACATGTATGAGACAGGTGAAATACCCTTACACTTCAAGAAGAATGTAATAACTGCAATTCCAAAGAAATCAGTTATTGATAGGTGTGAACATTACCGAATTATCAGTTTAATAAGTCATCATTGCAAAATATTAACACGAAATCCTTACAGAAGAATGGAAAAACTAGTAGATGCCGACCTCAGGGAAGGTTAGTTTGGATTTCGGAGAAAGGTACGAATACACGAAACAACACTGACCCTACGGCTTCTCTTAAGAGATAGGTTAAGGACATGCAAACCTACAGTCATAGCATTTGTAGACTGAGAGAAAGCTTTGGACAGTGTTGGCTGGAATACACTCATTGAAACTCTGAAGGTAGCAGGATTAAAATAAAGGGAGCGAAAGTCTGTTTACAATTTGTACATAAACCAGACAGCAGTCATAGGAATTGAGAGGCATGAAACAGAAGCAGTGGTTGAGAAGGGAGTGAGACAGGATTGAAGCCTATCCCTGATGTTATTCAATATGTACGCTGAGCAAGCAATAAAGGAATTCAAAAAATATTTGGAGTAGGAATTAAAGTGCAGGGAGCATAAATAAAAACTTTGAGATTTGCTATTGACACTGTAATTCTCTGAGAGAGAACAAAGGACTTGGAAGAACAACTGAATGGAATGGGCAGGGTCTTGAAAGGAGGATATAATATGTGCATCAACAAAAGCAAAACAAGGATAATGGAATGTAATGGAACTAAATCAGGTAATGGTGAGAAAATTACATTGGAAAACGAGACACTAAAAGTAGCAGATTAGTTTTGCTATTTGGGTACAAAATAACTGACAATGGCCGAAGTAGAAATGATATAAAATGTAGACTGGGAATGACAGGAAAAGCGTTTTTGAAGAAGAGAAATTTGTTTACATCAGATATAGACTTAAGTGTTTGGAAGTTTTTCCTGATCGTATTTGTCTGGAGTGTAACCATGTACGGAAGTGAAACATGGACGATAAACAGTTTAGACGAGAGGAAAAAGCTTTTGAAATGTGATGCTACAGAACACTATTGAAGATTAGTTAGGTAGATTAATGAGGAGGTACTGAATAGAACTGAAGAGACAAGAAATTTGTGGCACAACTTGACTAAAAGAAGGGATCACTTGATAGGACACATTCTGATACATCAAGGGATCACCAATTTAGTATTGGAGAGAAGTGTGGGGATTAAAGGTAGTAGATGGAAACCAAGAGATGAATACAGTAATCAGATTCGGAAGGATATAGGTTTGCAGTAGTTGTACGGAGATGATGAGGCTTCTACAGGAGAGCTGCATCAAACCATTTTCGGATTAAAGACCACAACAACAACAACAACAACAAAAACAACTCACCACTTACAAAGAGAGTACTGATTGCTCAAATGCGAGCAGCTTAGAACAATATGTGGCGTTCACTTGCGGTCATCATGTAGGTACCTCTTCAAAGAGTTAGGCAGTTTAACTGCACTGTCACAATACATATACTCACAAATGAAATTTGTGATAAATAATCCATCACAATTTGAGAAACACAGTTATTCCATATCTACAACACTAGAGAAAAAATTACCGTTATTACACATTATTAAAGGTGTCAGTGGGTCAGAAAGGAATTCAATAAGCAACAACAAAAAGTTTTGATCATTTGCTCACTAACGTAAGATCTCTGACAGATAGCAAAGCAAGTTTTAAATGTAATAAAAAATCATTTTTCCTGGACAACCCTTCCGATTTCATGGACGGATTTCTGTTTAAAACCTGTAGCCAGAGGAATAGAATGTTGTTAAGCGTAGCTGCGTGAGCAGCACTAAAAAATTAATGTGTTCATTGATGTAAACAGTCGTCATACACACATATTCTATAAAGTGAGTTATTCTACATCATTTCGATAACAGAATCGTTCAAGTGACCCAAGGAAACTAACATAGTTTCCGTCGTAGGTAAAGCAGGGAAATGCTCAGTCTACATAGGAGATCGCTGACAAAATACTCATACGAACCATCGTAGAATAATCCTCTAGTGTGTGGGATCCGTTAGAAATAGAACGTGCAGGGGTACTGAACCTTTAGGACAACACGAATGGTCACAGGTTTGTTTGAACTGTGGGAGAGTGTCACGGTAATGGTGGAAAAACTGAACTAGCAAACACCGGAAGAACGACGCAAACAATCCCGGGAAGACCAACATGCAAAGTTTCAGTAACCAGCTTCAGATGACGAATCTTGGAATACATTACAACGCCCCCGCAAGGATCGCGAAGACAATATTAGATTAATTACAACATGTACGAAGGCGTAAAAACAATCATTCTTCCGTGCTCCGTACATGAATGAAACGGGAGAAAGCCCTAATTAGTACAACGGGAATAAATGCAGTTGCTAGCCAAGCCTGCTCGTTGCGCTGTTGTATTTGATCACAAACGGGAACTGTGCACTGCCCTCAACGCGTAGCGTCAGTCGTGGACAGAACAGTGTTCTGTGTAGTTAGTTATAAGTGCATTATGTTGGAGCTAAGTGAATTATTACGCGGGCAAATTGTTGGTGCTCGTGTGGTGTTTGCTTCCATTAGGAACGTAGCCTAAGTGGTTGGTGTTCCAAGAGGCACAGTATCGACGATCTACACCGCATACAGCGAGAGCGGAAAAACATCATCCCATAAGTCACAACACAGACGGACGTGTGTGTTGAGTGACATACGGTCATTGGAAAGGACTGTGACGAAAAATAAGAGGTTGACAGCTGCAGAAGTCACGGTAGAACCCTGTCAGCACCAAAAAACATGAAGCGGGCCCCATAAGCAGGGTGCTCCAGGGCGAGCTGAAATTCCAGAACAAGCATCAGTGATTGATATGAATGCCTATAGCAAGAAAACGTGGTGCCGAAGCCACAGAACACTGACTATGGAGGAATGGAAGAAAGTCATTTGGTCGGATGAGTACTACTTCACACTGCTCCCAAGCCTACTATGCAGGCTGGTTTCTGCAAAGAGTGAACCATGGCGAAGGTTCGGTGATGGTTTGGGCAGCCGCATCATAGTATTCCACGGGCCCCATAGTTACTCCGCAAGATCGCATTACTGCCAAAGATTATGCGAAAGTTTTGGCTCGTCGGGTCCGTTTCAAGGTACAGCATTTGTTTCCTAACGGTTCGATGAACCCTCTGCCAGGCACTTAAATGTGATTTGCAGAGTATCCATGTGGATGTAGATGCTGTGTTCTAGGACGACAGTACCTCTGTTCACACAGCCCGCATCGTCCAGGACGGGTTTTGTGCCCAAGAGGATGAACTGTCGCATTTTCCTCGGCCACCACATTTACCAAACCTCAATATTATTGAGAGCTTGTGGTCTACTTTGGAAAGCAGTGTGCGTGATTGCAATCCACTTCCATCATCATTACCTCAACTTGCCACTGTTTTCAGCAAGTATGTTATAAGATTCCCATGAAAACCATACAAGACCTGTATTTACCCATTCCGAGACGACTGGAAGCTGTTTTGAATGACAGTGGTTTTCCTACATTGTATTAGGCATAGTAATGTATTGTGTTTTTGGTTTTTCCATGTTTTTGTCGCCCCCTTTCCATGTAGATGTAGATGTAGACCACGGACGTATATAAGGTCCCCCCCCCCCTTCCTTAGTTTACACAAAAAACGCCAATATTAGAGTAATACCCGCTTTTGAAACCCCGTGCCACAAAACAGTCGCTCACTGCGCTTGGTTGACGTAATAACAAGCCATGGAGGAATGAGGCTGCAAAAAACAGCTGTGCCCTACCCCCAGCCTCACTATGTGTGCAACGGAAGTGAGTGCAATCTTGCCACCCGTAGCGGAATTCCGCAAAAGACATATCACGCCAAGAACAACTAGCGTTATGTTTACGATATGTAGACTGTTCATCTGGAAAATCGATTATCAGGCAGGATTTTCTTGACTTTATCTACGTGGAAGATGTTTCAGCGCAAGCATTGGCAAACACGATCATAACACATCTCTTATCTTATAACTTGGATACGGACAAATTGGTAGGGCAAGGCTTTGATGGCGCTGCAGTAATGAGCGGCCGGTTGCGAGGCGTGAGAACAATAATTGCAGAACAATATCCGAGAGCGCAATTTGTACACTGTGTGGCACATGTTCTTAATTTAGTTCTTGCGCATTCGTGTGGAATACCTATGATACGGAACTGTATAGGAACAATAAAAAGTATAGTAAACTTTTTTTGACAATCTCCACTTCGGGACAACCTTTTGAAGAAAATTTCAGATCAAACTGAATCATCTCATTCAACGCTGATCTCCCTTTGTGAGAAGCGGTGGACCGAAAAGCATGTGGCTGTTGAGAGATTTGCAGAAATGCTTCCTGTAGTACGCGCAACACTTGAGGCCCTTCAAGACGCTGCTAGTAGGGGTGTCGCCACTGAAGCATGCCAACTGCAGAGTGCCATGGAAAATAGCCAATTTATCATGTCGCTTGTTATATTACGAAAAGTTTTTTTCATATACAGCGAACCTGAATAAAGCAATGCAGAAGGTCAATGTTGACCTGATGAACACTTGCAGTTATGCGAAAACAGTTAAAACTACTCTACAAAATATTCGGAATGACAGTGAGTTCTCAGTCCTTTTCGAGCAGGCAAAGCAGATGAGCTCAAGTGACAACTGTTCCAAGAACGACTGGAAGGCAAACCCAGCGCAGCAATGTACCAGGAGAAACTGCTGAAATATATTATCGTCGAACTGTATTTTACCCTTTTATTGAACATGTGATCACAGAACTTGATGCCCGTTTTAAACCACATGAAGAAACAATCGACGGAATTCAGACACTTATGCCTGAGAAAACCAATAATGACTCCAGGACAAAATAAAATCTTAAGAAGATAGCACAAATATTTCTTGGTGAGAATGTAGGCAGAATCACTGGAAAAACTGTAGAGGAAAAACCTGTCACTGCAAAAGAAGTTATTGATCAGTGTGATGAACTGTTTTTCCTTTCGATAAAAAAATCTTCTTATCATATTAGCCACACTCCCCGTGTCAACTGCGACCTCTGAAAGGCTACTATGAAGAGGCTAATAACTTACATAAGGAATAAAACGGGAGGTGAAAGACTTACTGGTCTTGCTCTAATGAGTGTTCATCGCGATCTGGCGGTGCAAACAGATTGTGAAGAAATTATTAGTAAGTTAGCAGAAAGACGTAAAAGGCTAAATATAATACTTTAAATTAAAGTAATTAATGTGTATTTTTCAATTAACTTACGACCTGAAGTTACAGCAAAATGCCAAAGTGTCACAACTTAAATACAAAGACTAATATAATAATATTATTACTTAATGTTAGCTTATAATTAATTGCTTTTTCATAAATGAATACCACAACAGCTGCAATACATATGTTTTATTTAAAGACGCTTAGATCAATTAGCGTTTCTCTACAGTTTTACCGGTATGTAATATGGATGCTAACGTATTTGTGGGTTTTTTAATTTCTGCTTGATTGACTCTTCTGGCGTTAACAGGAAAACCTTTGTGTGTGGTGGGCGAAGACAGGTTTACCTTCCTAAATGATAGTGTTGGACCCCCCTCCCCCCCCCCCCTTGCAAAAGCTGTAGGTACGTTCCTGATGTAGACTAATGTTGTGAAATGACGAAGTTCCTCCTTCGTCCTACAGGCTACACGTTACATGATGCTTCTACGGAGATGGCTGTCTACTATAACATTGCTCAAGGGAACAGGAGTAGTAGTAAATCCGGCATTTGACTGTCCGCCACGCAAAAATATTGCAGTCTTCCAAGTGACAAAGCGTTGTAGCGTTCCTGAAGCCGCGCAATTGCTTGTCTCTTTCCCCCTCTCTCTCACACACACACACACACACACACACACACACAACCAGGCGCGCCCCACCCGCGCGCCCGCGCATGCGCACATTTGCTTACCTCTGTGTAGCACTATACTCCTATATTTACACCAAAGGTCAAACCGAGGGAGGGAGCGTAGTGGGAAGACACGGGACTCACAGTCAAGAGGACAGCAGTTCGAATCCCCGTCGGGACATCCTGGTTTAGGTTTCTTTCTCATTACTCGCCAGTCGAAGCTGATGCTCGAAAAACGATGGAAACCAGCTGCCTCCGAACTGCGACTCCTGTGTCTTCCTCCTCTGCTTCCTCCCTCGGTTTTGGTGGCCAGATTTGGTGAATGCAGTACATGCCGTCTGTGTAGTTTTTAACGGTTGGTGTTACCACGAGGGCCTCCACATTTCGAAATGTTATAATTTGGAACCTGTTGACAGGTTTATGTAAGGTAATTATTTTTGATGTAGCCAACTCACCAGGTGCGAGTACGTCCCAAAATTGCTTCCTTCTGCAGATTATAACAACAGATAATAAACAATATCTGCAGCACATCAGCAGTCCATTTAGTGTCCGATGTGGGGCAGTCCTGGAGACGCTGGACACTCGCTCAGGAAGATTAACAATTCCTGGTGTTCTCTAACTCATTTCATGTGAAAATAACTGTATCTGTGTTTTACAGTGGGTAACAACTAATTGTGAAATAACTCAAGAAGAAATACTAAGAAATAATCTCTTTACTGACTCGTAAAGTATCTGCAGACCTATTTATCCCAAATTAGACGACGATGCCGTTTCTCATTGATGTTTAATCAAATCTGGAATTATCTCTTTCCCACGAAATGTCCCTTCATTACAACAGCATAAAAGAACAGCAGAGGTTCATTTCTAGTGGATTAGTTCATCAGGGATATTTTGTCGTAAATGGAAACGTTCTAAACAAGTTTTACAGACCTGATGCCAAAGTCTTTACAAAGTCAATAAAAGTTTTTCTGTTTCATTTCAACGTTTATTCTCCGCATATGTAGCAAAACATATGAGGGCAATTTACACAATTTCTTTTACTTGAACATATTTTATTCCTATTCGCAAATGCAAAATCTACACCGCAAATGTTTCCGAAATATAATTATCACGCGCGGGCATTCTCACTGTATAGTACACGGCGAGAGCCCACAAACTAACCTCAACTCCATCTGATGGCTATTCCAGGAACTAACTACAACGCAGACTGACAATATGGCAAACATACAGGAACCAAACTTCGTGCATGTGATTTAGACCCTCACGAAACTGAGTTGGAACTGGACATTTCATGTAGACTTGCACGATAAAAAACACTGATCCAAAAAGCACTAAGCACTTAGAGAGAAACTAATTTCACATTTAGATTCAACCCCCCACATATATGTAAATAAATTACAAAATCCTTGGTATAAAAAAAAGTGATTCTCGTAGGCATGTGTAATTATTTCATTTCTCTGTTTCTCTAAGTATTTTCAAATAGGGCAACGTTAAAGTACAATTATTGATGTTAGTGCGGTGCAGATATAGATTTGCCTTTTTCAGTCTGACGAATTAAATGAACAACAATTTATTTCTGCTTAAGATACTAGATTTGCTTTCGGTAGAAGCAGAGTTAGAGTCCTACTATAATGACTCAGATTAAGGTTGTCTGTGGTTCCCTTGAATCACTTCAGGAAACTACCAGGATGGTCCTTTGAATGGGACACCGAGGAAATTCCTTCCCCAGCTTTCTCCTACTGACTAAGTGTTCCATACGTAATAAGGCCGTCGTCGACGGGGTGTTCAACACAGATGTTCCTTTATTTTCTCCATCGTCTTCATTGAACGAAGATTGGTTTCGTTATTTAGTAAATACCTATGGTGGCCATCCTGTGCAAAAACAGAAAGATGGGGTGTTGCATCCGAACTTTCCTCCTTTCTTTCTGTCTTCTTTTTTTAATGAAGATTGGTTTCGTTGTCTAATTAATATCTGTGCAAAAATAGAACACTCTACTTCCACAAATGAGGCAACAACGACACTGCTGGATGACACATTAAATGCTGAAATGTGAATTCTTGGGAAACTCATTTACTAGCTTCAGACATGAAACTGCTGAAAGGTATAAGGTTATTTGAAAACACTATTTTGGAACAGAAATCAGAATCCGTCATTGGGAGTCGCTGATGATGTCCTTACAGGTCATTGAAAGGGCGAACTAAAATACACTGCTGGCTATTGAAGTTGCAAAATCAGGAAGAATAGAAAATAATGACAGTTTACTGATAGTACTCATCCAGTGTACTAGGAAGAATGCATGACTAAATTTGTAGGTGATTAGGAAGTATACAGGGTGCGATTTTCACACGATCCATTCACATTGATGTGATCACCTCCTTTATTCGACGTCAACGTTTAATAACCACTCACAGACGGCAGATGGCAGCACTTGCAGTGGAGAGTATATAAAGCAGAATGCGTGAGAAATTTGTAGATGATTTGGAAGTATACAGGGTGCGAATTTCACTCAGTCCATTCACATTAATGTGACCACTTCCTGTGTTAGACGTCAACGTTTAATAACCACTCACAGACGGCAGTTGGCAGCACTAGTAGCGGAGGGTATATGAAGCACGTCTGGGGGATGCGGGAATCAGTCCAGTCGTTACCATAATGCAAAAGTGGAGAGATTTATATGATCTCAAAAAGGACATGAGCATTGGTTTTCAAGCCAAGTGTGGAAGCATTTCCGAAATGACTAAGTCAGTAAAGTATTCGTGTGCCACCGTGGTCACATATACTGTGTATGGTAAAATGGCGCTATCCAAAATCGGCACTGAGTAAACTGAGATGCACCACAGGCCGTAAATAACAGGGGTGAACGATAGCTGTAGAGATGTGTACAGGCGAAAAGACGTGTGATTGCTGCTCATAGGTGACAAACGTTGTAATTTGCGCGCCAATAATGCAAATGGACGTCCACTGAGTGGGGAATTGGCTACAGTGTATGGAATACTGTTTACTTAAACATTTCCTGAGTCACAAGGCAGTGTGGAGGATTTAAAACAATTGTGACGCTTTTTTATTCCATACGCGCAAGGAATACCATCATCAAACACTCACCACACATAGTTACACTGTCAGAGATAGCGCTAAACGTATATTGTGAAAAGAAACTCTCGATCACATCAATGCCAGGCCGATTGCATCACACGGCGCACGCCTCCAGTCAGAGACTGCCGCAGTTGCGGGACCATGCTAATCCTCCACGAACAAAGTGGTATCCCTTTGAAATCTGATACCAGATTCACTTCCTGTATCTCTCTCCCTCTCTCTGTCTCAAGTGGTTATTTTCTGTTTGTGTGAGCCAATGTATACAAACACACACAGACCCAGATGTCCCATCTCCCTTCCACCTTCCATCCCCTTCCCCTGCCCCATCGCCACTCATGCAGAACTGGTGCTGGCAGTCGGTATATTCGTTTGTTTTCACACTTCCACTGCTATGGAAACCTGTAGCTGATGGAACAAAGACATTCGAGAAGAAGTAGGTAGCGTCTGCTGTGTGCCACATTAATACCTCCTATGTCCTGAACAAAGCAACAGATAGCTGGAAAATCTTCAGCCCTTCCGAAAATGCAAGGCTGTGGATGTCTTGGAAATATCTCTTCACTCTATTAGATTGATTGACTAATTAATTAAATCGATGCCCTTTGTGTGTGGGTAGTTTTCCTGGATAGGATTCGATTCTGCAACCACAGTTACGTCATTTGTTAGGAAGTCCATTAATTGTAGGTAGCTGAGAATTTCAAATTTCATCTCAATTGTATGCTGTGTCCTTAAACAATCTGCAGAGGTGTTGGATTGATGTGTGTCCTCACAGTACCCCTATCGGAAACAATAAATTGATCAATCGGGAATTTGAAATTGTTACTGGTTTTTTAAAGCACTACAAAATCTGTAAGTTGGTTCACTCAACTACACCAGGACGAAGAATGAGGATGATAGGATAGTAACAACAGCAAATACCACTCCCCCCTTTCCAATGCAAGACAGAATCCACTGGACTGGATTGGACTGAGAAGCAGTGAACACCACACACTTAAACCACATTCCATTCTGTAGTCGTAGGTGTCACAATTAAATGTCAGAGATCGCTGAAACACTCGAACATCCCGTGTGATCATATCCCAATGTCCACATGTCACCGTGGACGCGTGTCTCAGCGATCGCACCAGGCCTGTAGCTGGACTCGGCCCACCGGAGACGACTGCCCGGTCGTGGAGGGCGCCCAGGATGACCGGAGTGGTGGAATTCGGATGTTGTCAATATGGCCAACACCAACACCTGTCACTGATCGATATTGAACCTTGTCAAATATCCACACAAAAATCGGAGAATACTCGGAACACACACGACCATGAGGGCTGCCCAACACATACTGAGTATTAATTCGCTATTCACCCACCCAGAGAGTGACACTCCACCTGACCAGTTCAGGAGGCTCAGCAACGGCTCGCACCTTAAGCCAGAAATGTCCATTCGTTCTGGTCATTGGCTGCATCCACCACATACCCAGACAGCAGATAGTGTCGTCCTTGGGAACCAACACATACACATACACTGTAATTACAATGAAATATTGCTATTGCAGCCCCAATCTGGTGTCATTCGAGAAAGAGAAAAGTATCCAAAATATCTCCTCCTGACGACTGTGGCTCTGGAAATATCAATATCTATACCATTATTATTACTGTATAAATTTTTCCATGTAAAAGCTTTCATCTCCCTTAAGGCTATCGATGAGTGGAAATCACAGTTTTCCACATCAAATCTATTACTCCCTTATGACTAGACATAGTCATTTTCTTCACACATGTCGGATCACTGACTGCAGTAACTTTACGCTCTAACAAATACCCATTTACGATTATCGTTCTGGTCATGAGTTACATCCACCACGCCGGCCACTATGGCCGAGCGGTTCTAGGCGAATCAGTCCAGAACCGCGCTGCTGCTACGGTCGCAGGTTCGAATCCTGCCTCGGGCATAGTTTTGTGTGATGTCCTTAGGTTAGTTAGGTTTGAGTAGTTCTAAGTCTAGGGTACTGATGACCTCAGATGCTAAGTCCCATAGTGCTTAGCGCCATTTGTTTGGACATCCACCACATAGCCGGACAGCAGGTAGTGTCGTCCTTGGAAACCAGACACATAAGCCGGCCGGTGTGGCTGAGCGGTTCTAGGCGCTTCAGTCCAGAACCGCGCGACCTTTGCGGTCGCAGGTTCGAATCCTGCCTCGGGCATGGATGTGTGTGATGTCCTTAGGTTAGTGAGGTTTAAGTAGTTCTAAGTTCTGGGACTGATGACCTCAGGTGTTGAGTCCCATAGTGCTCAGAGCCATTTGAACCATTTTTTGAACTAGACACATATTTATCACTGTAATTACAACTAAATATTACTAATGAAGCCCCACCACACTCAAACCAGCTAGGCGTCTCTATTGTCCTCAGTTCTAGGAAATTATTTGACATTTAAGTCTTCCAGCCAATCAGGTTCGAGAACAGTCTGCAGGTATTTTCAATCAGAACTTCCGGAAGGTGCTGCATCCCGCCAAGATTCTCTCAAAAAAAGTGTTGTAAAGCACAGGCGTCCGACACTATGTGATAATGAACAATGCTCTCGCGGGCGAAAGGGTTGGAAAGACATCATCGATATGGGTTGGTGAACTGTAACAAATATCACAGTCGATAGTGCGACAAAGAACATGTGAGGATCTGCTTAGGGGAGTCGATGAGAAGAAGTTCTGCATATCCGTTATGTTACAGCAGTATTTCCTACCCTGTTTGTACAATATACCAGATCCAGTTGAACCCTTGCATTGGCGTATTGTGCAGGTGTTTGTTAAATGAATCCATCATCCTTTACGGTCGGATATACTCCTCAATGCGTTGAAATCACAGTTCTCCACGTCAAGTCCACCCTCCCCTTATGACTATACATCTGTAATTTTTGACATGGATAGTAGTCTTATCACTCCCCACAAACGTCTGGTGATATTTCAGAACATAAGCCACATTAACTTTACGTTCAAGCAGCACAACATTTCTATCGTTTATAGACGTATAGCGTCCGAAAAAATTATGGTATGTTCACACTCACACGACCTACCTTAGCTTCCCAGCAGCAAAATCATCCCACCACATCGTCGTTATCACATATTCGTCGAGGAATAAATGGCGTAATTACAGTTAAAAAGCCTTCGTGTCTTTTGTTTATGTTGTGTACGTTCTTGCACGATAGTTGGCGTTGGTGGGACAGGAAGAATTGATACCTCAAGCCAAGTACCAGACCCTTGCTAATCCTCTCGAAATCACATCGCGTTCCGACAGCACTGTTCCATTAGTTGCAAGGCTGATAGGGGTAAAGGGCTACTACAACGAGAAAAATAGTACACTAACTTGCAGGAGGAAATTCACAACCATGCAGAGTATACGCGGACTGAGCAAAGAAATTCAGAAGCATTACACCTACAATTCATTGACAGCACAGTCTCTCTCTCTCTCTCTCTCTCTCTCTCTCTCTCTCTCTCTCTCTCTCTCTCCTCTCCCTCTGTCCTCGTTATTTTTGTTACATCCAATGGAGTAAAACTACGAACTATAATAACGTCGCTAATGTCATCTGGTAGAGAACTCAATTAGATTTTACAGCGTCTTTCACTTCCAATATATCGGAAACTAATACCGTTTGTATATTGACATAGAACGTATGAGGCGATCCCATTAAATATATATGTTTTGGTCCACTGGAGCAGGTGACAGGAGAATGAAGTCACTTCCATGGACCTGGGTAAAGTTTTGTCGCTGGTACTGGAGGAAATCATATCCAACAGACTATCAGTCACAAGGGGAGGGTTTTTGTGGTGTTGTTTCATACGCAGTTTTTGCCGTAATACATCAAAGCAGTTTATGACTACAGATGTGTATACAGCCATACACTTTCTTTTCTACTATGACTTCAAGGTCTGTGTCAGGAGCTAAACTGACATTAACACGTTTCGATCCATTTGCTTTCACAGAAAGCTGGACATCGCATGGTGGAAACTGTGCTGCTCCCACAATACAGAGAATGGTTGAAACAAAAGACAGAGAAAGTGTTTTTAATTGACAAAAATGTGGAAGACATCGCAACATATGAAAATTGGAAGAGATTGCGGCATTATGGAACGTTTCCAAACAGCTGTCCAAAAGTGACGACCTCTACATTTAGTCTCATCTTCCACAGTGATAGGGTGATAGATGTCTTGATGTTCCATTTTTGAAGAGATCCAGAGCATTGATTCCTCATATTGGTGGTGCATATTGCACCTAAGTATATCATCGCTGTTTCCGTGTTCTAGGTGGTGGTCATCCTATTGGTGCTGCACATTGCGCCTAGGTATATGATCGCTGTTTCGGTGTCCTAGGTGGTAGTCATCCTAACCTTTAAATATTTGGACACTTTGTCTTTAATTTTATGACTTACACTGCATAGCCGCATGTGGAACAAGGTCGAACTCTGCAGGACATAAGCCCATAGACCACGGATGGTATGCACCATCAACTGTCAATCCCAGCGGTGGAGGAATGGAATGATATTCATACACCCAAGCGAGCATGTAAGTACCCTCATCCCTCCACATTTTTTCCATATTTTCATGTTTCACCCTGTGCAAGAATGTTTACCTGTTTTAAACTCAAGCAAACAGTATTTACAATCTGCATCTCTGTACTGTCTATCAATCACAACCATGTGCTATCAGCTAAAAAATACACTATGTGATCAAAAGTATCCGGACACCTGGCTGAAAATGACTTACAAGTTCGTGGCGCCCTCCATCAGCAATGCTGGAATTCAGTATGGTGTTGGCCCACTCTAAGCCTTGATGACAGCTTCCACTCTCGCGGGCATACGTTCAATCAGGTGCTGGACGGTTTCTTGGGGAATGGCAGCCCATTCTTCACGGATGCTGCAATGAAGAGAGGTATCGATGTCAGTCGGTGAGACCTGGCGCGAAGTCGGCGGGCCGGCCGCGGTGGTCTCGCGGTTCTAGGCGCGCAGTCCGGAACCGTGTGACTGCTACGGTCGCAGGTTCGAATCCTGCCTCGGGCATGGATGTGTGTGGTCCTTAGGTTAGTTAGGTTTAAGTAGTTCTAAGTTCTAGGGGACTGATGACCACAGCTGTTAAGTCCCATAGTGCTCAGAGCCATTTTAACCATTTTTGAAGTCGGCGGTTCAAAATATCCCAAAGGTGTTCTGTAGGATTCAGGTGAGGACACTGTGCAGGCCAGCCCATTACAGGGATATCATTGTCGTGTAACCACTCCGCCACAGAACGTGCATTATGAAGAGGTGCTCGATCGTGTTGAAAGACCCAGACACCATCCCCGAATTGCTCTTCAACAGTGGGAAGCAAGAAGGTGCTTAAAACATCAATGTAGACCTGTGCTGTGATAGTGGCACGCAAAACAACAAGGGGTACAAGTCCCCTACAGTGAAAACACGACCACGTCATAACACCACCGCCTCCGAATTTTACTGTTGGCACTACACACGCTGGCAGATGACGTTCACCGGGCATTCGCCATACCCAAACACTGTCATCGGATCGCCACATTGTGTACCGTGATTCGTCACTCCACACAACGTTTTTACACTGTTGAATTGTCCAATGTGTACTCTCCTTACACCAAGCGAGGCGTCGTTTGGCATTTACCGACGTGATGTGTGGCTTATGAGCAGCCGCTCGACCGTGAAATCCAAGTTTTCTCACCTCTCGCCTAACTGTCATAATACTTGCAGTGGATCCTGATGGAGTTTGGAATTCCTGTGTGATGGACTGGATAGATGTCTGCCTATTACACATTACGACCCTCTTCAGCTGTTGGCGGTCTGTGTCAGTCAACAGACGAGGTCGGCCTGTACGCAGACGTAAGACACAAGTGACACACAATCACATGACCACGTTCAAAGTCCGTGATGTTTAATGACTACTGAGGTCGCTGATATGGAGTACCTGGCAGTAGGTGGCAGCATAGTGCACCTAATATGCAAAACGTATGTTTTGAGGGGTGTCTGGATACTTTTGATCTCATAGTGTACCTCATAGAACAGTTGCTGCATGGTTTTTAACAACATTCTGGAGTATGTCTATAGAGGTAATAGGGATACATACAAGTACACTCCTGGAAATGGAAAAAAGAACACATTGACACCGGTGTGTCAGACCCACCATACTTGCTCCGGACACTGCGAGAGGGCTGTACAAGCAATGATCACACGCACGGCACAGCGGACACACCAGGAACCGCGGTGTTGGCCGTCGAATGGCGCTAGCTGCGCAGCATTTGTGCACCGCCGCCGTCAGTGTCAGCCAGTTTGCCGTGGCATACGGAGCTCCATCGCAGTCTTTAACACTGGTAGCATGCCGCGACAGCGTGGACGTGAACCGTATGTGCAGTTGACGGACTTTGAGCGAGGGCGTATAGTGGGCATGCGGGAGGCCGGGTGGACGTACCGCCGAATTGCTCAACACGTGGGGCGTGAGGTCTCCACAGTACATCGATGTTGTCGCCAGTGGTCGGCGGAAGGTGCACGTGCCCGTCGACCTGGGACCGGACCGCAGCGACGCACGGATGCACGCCAAGATCGTAGGATCCTACGCAGTGCCGTAGGGGACCGCACCGCCACTTCCCAGCAAATTAGGGACACTGTTGCTCCTGGGGTATCGGCGAGGACCATTCGCAACCGTCTCCATGAAGCTGGGCTACGGTCCCGCACACCGTTAGGCCGTCTTCCGCTCACGCCCCAACATCGTGCAGCCCGCCTCCAGTGGTGTCGCGACAGGCGTGAATGGAGGGACGAATGGAGACGTGTCGTCTTCAGCGATGAGAGTCGCTTCTGCCTTGGTGCCAATGATGGTCGTATGCGTGTTTGGCGCCGTGCAGGTGAGCGCCACAATCAGGACTGCATACGAACGTGGCACACAGGGCCAACACCCGGCATTATGGTGTGGGGAGCGATCTCCTACACTGGCCGTACACCACTGGTGATCGTCGAGGGGATACTGAATAGTGCACGGTACATCCAAACCGTCATCGAACCCATCGTTCTACCATTCCTAGACCGGCAAGGGAACTTGCTGTTCCAACAGGACAATGCACGTCCGCATGTATCCCGTGCCACCCAACGTGCTCTAGAAGGTGTAAGTCAACTACCCTGGCCAGCAAGATCTCCGAATCTGTCCCCCATTGAGCATGTTTGGGACTGGATGAAGCGTCGTCTCACGCGGTCTGCACGTCCAGCACGAACGCTGGTCCAACTGAGGCGCCAGGTGGAAATGGCATGGCAAGCCGTTCCACAGGACTACATCCAGCATCTCTACGATCGTCTCCATGGGAGAATAGCAGCCTGCATTGCTGCGAAAGGTGGATATACACTGTACTAGTGCCGACATTGTGCATGCTCTGTTGCCTGTGTCTATGTGCCTGTGGTTCTGTCAGTGTGATCATGTGATGTATCTGACTCCAGGAATGTGTCAATAAAGTTTCCCCTTCCTGGGACAATGAATTCACGGTGTTCTTATTTGAATTTCCAGGAGTGTAGATTGCTGTCATTGATGCTTTCCTGGAAAAGCGAACCATCTGAGTCTAAACCGACATGGATCTGCGCTAATGGATGACAGAAAGTAGATGGAGTAATCGTTTGAGAGGGATTGTAAGGGTAAACTTATGATACATTCTAGATAGAAGGATATATTACAGCAGGTCATTTATCATACATTTAACTATTTTTTCCGTTTTTCTCTTGGGGTGTATCAGTTGTGTGGTATAACTTGCTTTCGACTTGTATACAACTGCATGTTCTGTGTGTGATTTGGAGCTGTATTTATCTGCGATTGTTAACAGCGAACCTCTCCATAGTGCAGCCAGCAGAGGACAGAGCGAATATTCTCCGATTTTTACGTGGATATTTGAGAAGATTCAATATCAATCACTGACAAGTGTTTTCACTGGACATGTTGATAACATTCGAATTCCTACCATTCCGGTCATCCTGGACACTCTCCATGGCCGAGCAGTCCTTTCCGACGACCCGAGTCCGGCTGCAGGCCTGGCGCGATTGCTGAGATGTGCACCGATGGCGGTGTGTGGACATATGGACATGAACCCACAGGATGTGCGAGTGTTGCAGCGATCTCTGAAATCTAACCGTGAAAAGTACTGCTACAGAATGGAACGTGGTTTAGGTGTGTGGTGTCTACTGCTTCTCAATATCTGCCTCTCAATCGTACAGTCCAGTGGACTCTGTCTTGCAACAGGAAAGTGGAAGTGGTATTCATTGTTGTTACTGTTCTATCATGTGCTAAACCCTTCCTCCTCCTCCTCCTCCTCCTCCTCCTCCTCATTCTTCATCCTGGTGTAGCTGAGAGAACCAACTTAGGGATTATATAGTGCTTCAAGAAACCAACTGCTGTGTCAAATTTCTTATCGATCAGTTTATTGTTTCCGATAGTGTTACTGCGAAGACACACATCAACCCAACTCCTCTGCAGACTGTTTAAGGACATAGCACGCAAATGAGATGAAATCTGAAATCCTCAGATACCTCCAGCGTAATGGACTTCCTACCAAACGACCTAACTGAGACAGTATCTGCCAATAGTAAGCAATGGGAAAAAATCCAGAATGGTTTGGAAATCGGTTGGTTGAAGGACCGAATCCTGCCCAATCCTATTATCCACGAATAGGATGCATGGAAAGACTACCCACACACAAAGGATATCGATTTAGTTAATTAGTCAATCAATCTGATAGAGTGATGGGATATTTTCAAGACTTCCACAGTCTTGCATTTTCGGAAAGGGTGGTGATTTTCCAGGTATCTGCCGCTTTGTTCAGGACAAAGGAGCACTGGAAGTGTGAGAACAAAGGGCTATACCGGCTACCAGAGCCAGGTCTGCTTGGGTGGGGAGGGATGTAGGGATGGTAGGTAGGAGACGTTTGGAGGAATCTTGGTCTGTGTATGTCTGCATACATTGGTTCACACAAATATGAAGTAACCTCTGGAGACAGAGAGAGGAAGAGAGAGAGAGTGAGGGAGAGAGAGAGGCAGGAAGTGACCCTGGCATCAAATTTCAAAGGGGTGCCGATACCTGATGCTTTGCTTGTGGAGGGTTAGCATGGTCCAGCAGCTGTAGCGATCCCTGAAAGGTGGCATGCTCAGTGCGGTGCGATCGGCCCGGCAATCAGCGATGTGATCAGGAGTTTGTTTTCGCCAGATGTGTTTAGCGACATCTGTGACGGTATAATTACGTGTGTGAGTGTTTCATGACACTATTCCTTGTGCGATCGGAATAAAAAAAGGAACGTAATTGTTTAAATATTCCATACTGACTTGTCATCCACAAATTGTTTAAATAAACAATATTCCATACACTGTAGTCAATTTCCCAACAAATTCTTTAAATAAATAAATAAACTATATTCCATAAACTGCCTTGTATTCCATAAACTGTTTAAGTAAACAATATTCAGCACATTTCCTTGTCTACCAGAAACTGTCTGATCAATATTCCACACACTGCAATCGATTTCCCGCCAGTCAATCATTATTTCCAAAAGGGGGCTATGTCCACCAAGTAAAACTGTCTCACACAATAGGTTATCGATTTAATTAATTAGTGAGTAAAATTGACAGAGTGGGAGAGGGGCTATTCGAATAACTGAAGCCTGATCTGAAGCAGCTCGTGTTCGATGACATATTGGGAGGAGAAAAGTGGTGTAGAACTGAACAGTAGGTTAAAGGAAGGGGAGGGGAGGGCGAAAGGAGGGTGTAGGTTGGGGATTTCCCAGAGGGGGAATAACGAAGGAACGAAGCTCAGAACTGGCCTTCAAAAGCGTGCGAAATTCAAAAAGTGGCTTAGAACTTGTCTGATGGGGAGAGGGGGGGAGGGAGGAGCCATGTGCCGGCTGGGGAAAATCCAAGACGCCATCAGGGTGTTATGGTTAATTAATTTATCAATTTAATTAATTTGCATAATTAATTTGATGTCAATTTGATATAAAGTCATGTAGAAGAACTGTAGGTTAAGAACTGGCATGAGGCAGAACAGTAAGTTAAGGCACAATGTCATCATAGACCCTGAATATATGTTTTTCCGCGAATGTATGCTAACTGAAATGTGACATGACACCGCCATCACCCCACTACTGCTCAGCCAATCGGCCGCCCAGAATTACTATGAGGTAAGATGAATTTAATGTAGACTGAACGCTACTGGGCCCAGGGCTCAGGGAACGCTGCGGCCAGACCGGGTTTCTGGCCATTGAGGTGCAGAGACAATGAGCGTGTCGTTTCAAACGAGTAAACCCCAGAGCTGTGAATTGGGATGGTGGTTGCTTGCATTGCATTTGTGGCAAATATGCTCCAGGAGATGGTGGAGTGTCAGACACTCTTAAAGATGACCAAGTTACGGCTCTTTGAGATTCGACAATAGCCCACATCAAATATTAATGCAAATCTGTATGTATTTGCAGTCTCAGAAAAATGTGGTGCATTCATTGACACAATGATGTCTCAATATCTTTAGAACTACATAAGTTAATACCTCACAGCGAATAAACATTTTCACAATGAGCCTCTGAATTATCAACTTTAAATCGCTTCATGCGATTTCAACAAACGTTACTTCAGATGATAGCATTGAACTATAGCTATCATCCCTGAAAGCTACGTATCTGTATGTATTTTATTTATTGATTTACGAAGTCTTTTACATCTTTTTCATTATGCAAATGTTTGTCAGAACATCGTATTCTCCACACTCACACAGCAAATGAATGCAGCATGAATACCTCATATCTTGTCATACTTGTATTTTTATTTAATGAATTGTTTACTACTGTGCCAGTAACTTTATTTAAATGTTGGTTGCAAGTGTTATTAAAACACTGTCCTAATATGAAAATGGTCAATCACATGTGTTAGTGGACATCACAACTAAAAAGAAAATCAAAAGATGCTTCTGTCAAGAAGGCATAAATAATTATTTGAAAGATATTTAATGACAGTCTGTTGTCATTTATCATGAGCACACTTGCGTAAGAATACTGTCATATTTACTTATGCCTTTTGTCGTAGCGGTCCCTTATTGTTAGAGGGCCCGCAGAACCGACACGCAAGATGGGTTGCTAATCCCCTTTCAGCAGCGCGGAGAGAAACATCGTCAGTGGACAGAAACAGCAACAGACTTTCAAAATAAACACGGAACTACTTCGCCAGACAACATGTAACAGTGTTCCACCAATCGGAATTCATATGACTGCTGTAACACTCCGCCGACCTGGCTTTATAAGCACGCCTAGACCGTCAGACCGGCTATCTCGTGCGAACAGAAACCAGACTGTCGCCGTGTTTTTTAATTGTTCCTGTCTATTTACTATGTGTTTTAATCAGCTTCGCCGACCGTTTTGTTTTTATATTTTCTTCGTATCTTTTTCTCCATGTTTCAGTTTTTAACAGTCACCCTTTTATCGCCTGCTTTCGTTTGTTTTTCATATCTCCTGATTCTGTTTTTTTTTTTTAACTTTTTGCATGCTGCAGAGCGGCGTATTGTGATGCCGCCCGCCCGCCCCCCCTCCCCCTCTGGGGGGAATCGAAATCCAATAAAGGAAGGAAAAGTCAGACCGGCAGTGTTTACCAACCGCTAGGAACAGCTCTGGCCAGTACTTACGCCGGCCGTAGCCTTGCATTCACTCGCCGTAGTCTTGTAGTAGCACGTTGTATTTTGTAGAGTAGTTTTGGTCAGAGTTGTGAGATTTTTTTGTTTGTTCTGCGTTTAAGACTTAGTGTATGCCAAGAAGGCGTTTTTGCTTTAATTCTAATAAAGTGTGTACAAATTGACTGTTAGTTTTTTCCTGCCGACCGCAGGACACTACAGTTATTGGCGACGAGGATAAAACTTTCATTTTCGAACGGAATGGCCTCCTCTGAGGAGCTTCTTCAGTCCTTGGTGGAAACTAGACAGCAGATCAGGCAACGCTCATGCGTTTAGAAATTCACTCTAACTCGTCAGCATTGCAAGAAGTAGCCCTCAGGGTCGATTACATCGCAGGTAAATTGAACACGTTACACGTGGCTCCACCGACGTTTCCGGCTTTCGATAGGTCTGGTCGAACCATGGTCAAATTATGTCGAACGGTTGGAACATTTACTGGCACATGGAATCCACGACGGAAATCGACGTCGGGCTTTTTTTTAGCGACAGTCGGTCCACAGGTGTATCGTTTAATTCAACAATTGAACCCTGAGCAGTCCCCTCCAGATCTCTCATTTACTCACATAAGAGCTACCCTATTGAGTACTTTGACACACAAATACGTCACCTCCTCCCGTCATACTTTCTTTCTTGTCGAAAGTCTCCAGGTCAGACTTACCGGGAATGGATTACGACGCTCTAGGGTCTTTCCCGCGATTGTAAATTACGGTGCGCCAACGTCGCCTGCAAGCAGTCTTATGCCACTTCGTTGATTCGCGATACGGTGGTGTTTCACGCACCAGACAAGGGTCTTCGGGCTGATATTTTTAAGTTACAGTACCCGTCCCTCGACACCTGTCTACCGTGCGTTTGAACAGTCTCACTGGCTTCAACCAACGCGTCTTGAGGCAGCTGTTTTCGCGGCTCACCCGTTGTCTAGCACCGAGCGGGAGCCTCGTCGAGCCGCTGGCCCACTCCGTGACAGGAAGTCTTTCACCCGGCTTCTATCCTGTCAGGACTGTTTCCGGACTCGCCAACGGTCGGAGTGCCCCCACCGGCGAGCAAGATGCACGGCTTGCAGCCATATCACCGTGGTGTGTCAGGCTTCACAAAAACCTCGCGTGGATGCCACGCTTCCTGCGGACGCACAGGATCGTCACGAATCGTTACCTCAGAACCCGAAAGCCTTGCATTCTACTGACGGCCAAGTATTCTCCATCATTCCCCAGTCGGGTGCCCGTTTTCTCATTACCTTGGAGGTCGCGCATATTCCGGTGGTCTTCCAAATTGACACGGCATCGTTCGCCTCTATTGTGGATGGTGCCACATACCAACGTTTGGGTTCGCCGGCTTTATACCCGTACACTAGCGCCTTGCGCAGTTTCAGTAAATACTCTATATCCGTGACGGCGTTTTTTCCATACAAATCTCTTACAACGGTCGTTTCTTTACCGCTCAGTTTTTGGTGGTCGGATCCCCTGAAGTGACTAATCTTCTGGGTGCAGACATTTATGGTCGTCTGGGTTTATCAGGACAGGACGCGGTACAAGCAGTGTCGATTCCCTCATCGGATACTCTCCTCGCCCCGTTGCTCAGAAAATACGACACGTTGTTCTTATCCTCCACGCCAGGAGTGAAGGGTTTCATCGTGCATATTCAGTTTCTTCTCTCCGCTCCTCCTCCTTTTTTTTTAACGGCCACCCGGTCTCCTTTGCTCTCCGAGACAGGGTCCAGGTGGAACTTCACCGCTTACAGGATGAAGGCATCCTTTCTCCCGTCACGCACAGTCGCTGTGCGACGCCTATCGTGATAGTCGAGAAGCCGAACGGTGCTTTACGCAGCTGTGGCGATTTTAAGGTCACGGTCAATTCTCAGTCCGTCATTGATAAATCGCAGCAGATCCTAGTCATCAATACCACGTGTGGCCTTTTCCGGTACAACCGCCTCCCGTTTGGCATTGCCAATGCCCCCGCGATTTTCCAACGTTACTTGGAACGCCTCACAAGCCAGGTGCCGGGGGCGCCAATTATCTAGACGATATCATCGTCAGTGGCTCGCCCGCGATGGTCACTGCGGACAAACTGGACCGGCTGTTTCAGGTTTTTTAACTAGGCTAACCTGCGTTGCCAGAAAGAAAAGTGTGACTTTGTTGCGCGAGAGGTCAGCTATGTCTGGTTTACGATTGATGCCTGCGGCCTACACACCTCTAAGGAGTATGTCGAGGTGATTCAAAACCTGCCTCTTCCCACCAACGCGAAACAACTGGAGTCCGTCCTATCAACTATTAGGGGCGTTTTATACCCAACGCGGCCGAGATTTCGGCTCCCCTGACCGGGTTATTACGCAAGGGTGCGCGTTGGGTATGGGACACGGCGTGTGAGCTGGCTTTCACACGTCTCTCCCGCCCTCCTTGTCTGGCAGCTTACGACCCTTCCCTGCCCCTCATCGTTGCCGCCGACGCCTCGGTCTATGGCCTGGGTGCGGTCGTCTCACAAGTGGTCGACGGCGTTGAGACGCCGGTGGTTTTCGCATCCAAAAAACTGACCGATGCTCAAACCAAATATAGTCAAATTGAAAAGGAAGTTTTGGCACTGGTTTTTGCCCTGACGAAGTGCTACGATTTCGTGCATGGTCGTAATTTCACGCTGCAGACTGATCACAAACCTTTGGTTTCTTTGTTTCACCCAGGTGCTACAGTGCCCACCCGGACGGCGCGCCGCCTCAAGCGTTGGGCGCTCTTCTTGCGACGTTCGACTGTGATATTGTCTTCCGCACATCTGAACGGCACGCAAAAGCTGATTTTCAGTCCCAGGTGCCTGCCGGGGTGGATCGTGAGTTTGACGTTCACCTCTTGGTTGGCTCAAATGGCTCTGAGCACTATGGGACTTAACTTCTGAGGTCATCAGTACCCTAGAACTTAGAACTACTTAAACCTAACTAACCTAAGGACATCACACACATCCATGCCCGCGGCAGGATTCGAACCTGCGACTGTAGCGGTCGCGCGGTTCCAGACTGTAGCGCCTAGAGCCGCTCGGCCACTCCGACCGACTCCCCTCTTGGTTTGTTTCCATATGGACCTGGACATAGACGCAGCTCTGGATGTGCTTCCGTTGGATGCCGATGCGGTCCGGCGGGCCACCACTCAGGATCAGACAAGCATGCTCTCTGCCGCCAAATCGCTGCTGGTTGGCCGACCAGCCGTCATAGCGTCCGCAATGCAGAGATCCAGCACTTTTGGGATCATTGGCACAGTCTCTCTTTCTGCAGTGGCTTTATCCTTTTGCAGAGTGATTCCAACATTCCCTGCGTGGTCATACCACATGCGTTGCGCCACCATGTCCTCGACCTTCTCCACATTGGCCATTGGGGCATTGGGGCTGGTCTGCCGACGCCTATATTGGCGCGGTACAGATAAGGACATTGCCTCCATCGTGTCAGCCTGCACCACGTGCTAAACACGTCACACAGCACCCCCGCGCCAGTATTTTTCGTGACCAGATGATGCTACTCCAAGAAAACGTCTCCATTTGGATTTCGCAGGGCAGTTTCATGGTTCCCAGTGGCTCATACTGATCGAATCCGGGTCAGGATACCATTATGTGTCCCACAAGATGAGCACCACTTCTGCTGAGACTATCAAAATTCTCTGGAGCCTTTTTCCTGTCGAGGGACTCCCCAAAACGAGTGTTATGGATAACGGTCCACAGTTTACGTCGATCGAGTTTAAACAATTCTGTACTGCCAATGGAATTTCCCTCGTCCATACCGCCCCATTTCACCCTGCATCAAACGGCCGCGCGGAACGTTTTGTGTGGACATTCAAGACCCAGTTTGATAAGCTGCTGAGCCATCACCCTTCGGAGGAGACTGTGCTTCTTTTCTTGGCTACGTACTGCTCCGCCCCCATGCCGGTAATAGTCCATCGGAGGAACTTCACGGTCGAGCATTCCGCATCCCCTTATCTGTCCAGGTTCTCGAGGTTTCTCATCCTCCCGCCTGCACGCTGACGCACTCCTTTCGCATCGGACAGGAGATCTGGGTGCGGACCTTCTCTCATCCACGGGAGCGCTGGGCGCCTGCCGTCATCACCGAGCTCCGCGGCCGGGCGATGGTGTCTCTCCGGTGGGACGACAGTTCCGCCGCCCGCTGGCACCTCAACCAGCTCCGCCCCCATCTGTTGGACCACGACGCCCCGGGAAGCTGCCGACCTCCCTGTGGCGGAACCTCCACTTCCGCGTCCACCTCAGCCGCTGTCTCCGCTGCCAGCTGCCCGTACTGCGTCGCGCGCCTCCCGCCCTGCCGGCTACGAACCCATGGACGTGGACCAGGTCGAACCTATTCCTATGGACGTTTGTGGTGCTGTGCATTTTTTTCCCAGAGGGAAAAACGTCGTAGCGGCCCCTAATTGTTAGAGGGCCCGCAGAACCGACACGCAAGATGGGTTGCTAACCCCCTTTCAGCAGCGCGGAGAGGAACATCGCCAGCGGACGGAAACAGTAACAGACTTTCAAAATAAACAGGGAATTACTTCGCCAGACAACATGTGACAGTATTCCATCAATCGGAAATCATATGACTGCTGTAACGCCCCGTCGATATGGCTTCATAAGCACACCTAGACCGTCAGACCGGCAGTATTTACCACATCTCCGGCGAGTACTTACGCCGGGCCTAGCCTTATATTCACTCGCCTTAGTCTTGTAGTAGCACGTTGTATTTTGTAGAGTAGTTTTGGTTAGTATTTTCTTCCATTGTCTAGTTTCCTTACCTGTTTTGGTATTACAGAGTTGTAGGTTTTTCTTGTCTTTTTTCTGCGTTTAAAACTTAGTGTATGCCAAGAAGGAGTTTTTGCTTTAATTGTAATAAAGTGTGTTCAAATTGACTGTTGGTTTTTTCCTGTCGACCGCAGGACACTACACCTTTATTTATAAATACTGTAAATTACGTGAGTGTGACAGAGTGTTTATAACGTTTCTCTATTTAAGTATTGTTGTAATATGTTAGATTAGTCCGGGAAGTGATCAAGTGAGTCAAACCTGTCTGTAGAAGCTGATAACGATGTATTTTTGGTGCGGAAGGCCTCCAGCCAATGAGGGTTGGACAGTAACAGAACACTGCTGGAGTCAAGTGGAGACTGGAACATTTGTAAGGAAGAGCACAAGGGGCCGATTCTGGACACTTTATGGAGTCCTGCCTGTGATAACGAGTGTGATTCGATGGTCGAGTTGTTTGATTCGGGGCGGTGAACGGCCGCTATCATTCTAACATTCTGCGTGGTGTCTGTTTGTTCTATATCGTGTGTCCCTACCACTTTCGCGCAACGACACTCTGAGCGTGTTTTTTAGGGAATTGACTAGTTTGAACCTGGGACCTGTTGCTGGTAAGAAGACGTCAGACCACACATGACATGTAGAGTTCAGAAGAGTTCAGTGAGACCAGCGATGATATAACCAAATACTTAATGATTTCAGCGTCAGCTCCACTGCACTCCCTGTAAAAGAATCTTAATACTAACTAAATTTAGTGGAAGGGGTTCAAGGCTTTCCTATTTTTAGTTAGCTGGTAAAATAACGTCGAAAAAGCAGTTAAGTTTACCACTGGAAATTTTATTCTACTCACAAAACATTGTTTATAAATTGCACTACTGATAAAAGGAAATGTTTTAATACAGGGTGGTAAAAACCAACTGCGTTCAACAAAAATGTGAACGAATATTCCCTGAATGGGTTTCCAAGTTCTACAATGGATCGAAGGATGACCTATGCCATATCACATCTATAACCTAGGTTTAAATTAAGTTTCAGAAAAGAGAAAACTATCAAAATGGTCTGCAGTGACCCTCAATTATCTTTAATTACTTATCTAACTTGTCTTAAATTACAGTGGCTGATGTGGCTTCTCAATAACTATATAACAGAAAAATCATCGCGTTTCAGATTTTTACTTCAAGTGGCAAATGTGAACACCATGAGCTTTAATTGACGATCGACACTAGTATTACGCAAAAAGGGGGTGTAACAGATGAGACTTCTGCAGTTCTGAGTGAAGCTTTATTCACTGTTATGCAGCATCGCGTGCGTTCATTACCTTGTCTGTGTTCGTCAGGGGACGGCGGGCAGCACAGCTCCGCTCACCTCGCCGTCTCGGAAGCAACTCTCTCCTAACTTCTCCTTACTACAATTTACTGAAGCTGGTTTAAAAAAACGATCTGGCTGTGTTTTAATCTGACCACTCAGGGTCTCAATGTTAACCTTAAGCTCCGCCTACAAAAATTCTGGCTATCCAATGAGAAACGTTATACTTTTCGTGGTGGGGCAATGTTTTTAAAATTTGCCACGTAACAGAGACGCGAAAAAGTCTCACGCTAAAACTTGCAGCTGCTATGGTCCTTTTAGTGTTATCATAAGATCTATACTGTTCTTCTGGAGGGCTCTATCTTTTAACATGGGTTGGGGGGTGGTCCTGACGCAACAGAGACGCGAAAAAGTCTCACGCTAAAACTTGCGGTTGGGGTGGCCCTTTTTGTGTAATCGTAAGATCTATACTGTTCTTCTGGAGGGCTCTAGCTTTTAACATGGGCTGGGAGGTGGTCCTAGCGGTTATCTGGCGACGTGGGTGTCCGTCCCTTATCGTAGGGCCTTCCAGCTTAACACGGTTCTGCTCTCGGCTTCTGTTCTCGTTTCTCCCCTCGGAACTGCGTCTGTCTCACGGTGGGAAGGTATGACATGCATTTAGGCATTCTTGTGTTAGTCTGTGGTATTCCATTTTCTCACTCGTTACTCGTATTACTTTGGTTAATTTAATGTCAGGGTTTTCATGGAAGGTGTTGGATTTGCCTGACACCTTACATCATACTTCTGAAAGGACTCAATAATTCGAGAGATGTGAATGTGGTCCAGAGGAGGACTCTAATTTTTACCTTTTACAATATGTAATACACATAGAAAGTGTATGAGTTGCTATTCCTTGTATTGTGTGTGTACATTTGAGAATCATAGTGTTGAACTTTGAACTACTTTGAACTGGTGAATCTTTCGTGTATCGTGATCACGAAATGGACTTAGTTTACGCAAGTCTGTTATGACTATTTAGTTTGGGGATTTTGCTACCATTCTCGTATCGCTCTCAACGTAACTTTACTGTATTTCATAAGAGTATTTTCTCTCTGTATTTTAACTGAATATCGCAGGACTACTTCCTGTCTACTTGAGATGCCGTATCTTGAATAAACTTTTTTGAACATTATTCTCTGATGTCTACATCAGTTACAGACATTAGAATAGAACCCATTTTTTGTGAAGTTTTTCGATTAGCTTTTATTTTAAACTTCTGTGTATTTTAGTGACTCCCAATTCTAACCTCATCAGTACTGATTTATACTACTTCTTTCCTCTGACAGATGTGCGATACTGGTTCCTGTCCAGGACAATTCTGTCCCTCCATCTATGTCTTGATTGTACACACCAATTGATGCTGGTTAGGGGGTATTGCTTTTTCCTCTTTTGAAGAAAATTTCTTTACACACTTAAGTGGAGGTCCTGGACGAAATCGACGAAAAATGAATTTTTTTACATAATTTGCAACCCTGAAGTATATATTTATGCCTGCAAAAGGATTTTTGAATGTGGAAGTATTTTAGAAGTTAGAGCGTGTTGAATGGAATAGTAGAAGCCAAGTGTAGGTTTTGACTCAGTTTTTGAAAGCTAACTTGAACACTCGCTCCATCGCTGACTCGTTATCTTTAAAAGAGTTAACCAGAACCAATGCTTGGTTTCCACTACTTTTCCCAAAATTCATCTGTAACTCACTTATTTTTCATTTATTTTATAATAAATTATTTAGAACATTAACAGAAATAAATATTCCTTGTCATGTTCACTTATTATTTAAAAAATATTTTTTCATGCAGAGGGTGAATATAAGAAAATAGTAAATGAATTATGGTGAAATGCAGAAAAAATAATTTTTTGTGTTCTATTCCTTACCCAAAATTTTCCTAATTCTTTCTTCTTGTGTAGCTGAATGATTGATATGAATTGTTGACTTTTCATGTTTTTTAACGATTGCTAGACTACAGATCTACCATATTCATATGTAACTTTAATTTTCCATTATTCCTTACTACATTCTTTACATTTACTAAGATATACATCTTTCTGGTACCTTTAAATGAAATTCTTGAATGTTTTTCTCCATACAATTACCACACTTCTTTAGTTGTTTCGTATTGCCCATTAACAGGAAAAATAAATTTCTTTAAAAAATTTTCTCAGGTAAATTTCAAATCATGAAGTTCATTATCTTTATTTTTAAGTTTCTTCATCCTTCATATTTCAGTTTTGTTATTCTCTCCTTCAAAAAGGAAAGACCACAGTTACTAATTATTTTTAAATATCTATTAGGTAAAATAATTTTAAATTCATTATTGAGTTCTAAACATATATGTTCTCCATAGCCGGCCGAAGTGGCCGTGCGGTTAAAGGTGCTGCAGTCTGGAAATGCAAGACCGCTACGGTCGCAGGTTCGAATCCTGCCTTGGGCATGGATGTTTGTGATGTCCTTAGGTTAGTTAGGTTTAACTAGTTCTAAGTTCTAGGGGACTAATGACCTCAGCAGTTGAGTCCCATAGTGCTCAGAGCCATTTTTTTTGTTCTCCATATCTGGTAGGTAAATAGTCACACTCAGTAGTATTACATGAAGTATTTACTTCTAACTTATTATTTGTTTTAAACAAATTAGTATTGCTAATGTTGTTGAGTTCTTTCAGAAATGTTTCCATTTTCACAGAAAATTTTTATTACATCTTATTAGTATGTATAATGTCCATATGTTAATGTATCTGTTTTGTGTTCTAAAATATATCTTTCATCATGATGTGCACTCAATGCTTTCTTGTTTATTTCAGTGGTGTATATTTCGTGTTTTTCACTTCAAATCATATTAATTCTTCTGTATTGTTCTCTATTATTACACAAACAGTCTTTATAACCTTCTAAGCTTATTCTATTTTTATCAATATGGTTGTTAACTACTTTAGATTTTTCGCTATTTTGTCACCAGCGCTATCAGCATACATATTTTCTCTTTAACCACAAAATTCTTCAATTATTTTTCCATTACATTCATCTTCCGTTTTTGCTCAAACTTTCATTTTTGCTTGACGAATGCCATAAATATTATTTTCAGAATAATCACTACTATAAAATTTATCAGTCATCATTTTCATATCTTCATACAAATCTTCAGTCTGTATGTTGTAGACACTATTTTCTCTATCTTGATTTTAAAAAAACTTTAATACTTTCTTCATATTTTGGGTTCATTATTTTTCTTACTATTATTATACTCATACCAACATAGAAGAGCTTATTAAATATGATTTTTGAATTATTCATATGAATAGCAACAAGATTTTCATTAAATAGAGTTATTTCCCAAATCTTGGCTTTGCTATATGTTTACAACATTTTTCACTATCTGGCACAAATTTCACATCAACTATGTTTCTTATATTTTCCATTGTCTTACCAAATATTGAATTATTCATTAACTTATAGAAATCTTTTTCAAAATCGTTTTCGGCTTTAGTTCTCATTCTGTATTTAAATCTATATATTTCTACAAGCAATCTGTTAGTTTAAATTTTAAAATGCTATGTATTTTCGTTACTTTCATTCTTAGAGAGAAATGTTGTTTAATTTTCTATAGTGAAACGCAGAATCATGCTCATAATTCAGAATATTCAGTAAATTATTTTCCTTAATTCCAGGAGCCAGCCACAGTAGCCGAGTGGTTCTAGGCACTTCACTCTGGAACCACACGACTGCTATGGTCACAGGTTCGAATCCTGCCTCGGCCATCGATGTATTTAGGTTAGTTAGGTTTAAGTAGTTCTACATTCTAGGGGACTGATGACTTCAGATGTTAAGCCCCATAGTGCTCAGAGCCATTTGAACCATTTAATTCCAGGTATTACTTTATTTTCAGGATCCAATGACAAATATTTATGTAAATCATGCAATTCTTTAGGGTATTTTAAACTAATGTTTTTAAACTAATATTTTAAACTAATGTTGCATATTTATAATCTTCATCACTTATTTCATGGTCTTTCAGTATATTGTAAAATTGTTGTTTTGTTGGTAACCATGTCTCTTCAAACTTCTTCCAAGAATCCATATGATGATATGGATAAATACCCTTTCTGATCACTAGATTGACTAATTCTTCCAGGAAAAATTTTCTAATATTTTTCCTTTGATCTCTCTTCAAATTTTATGAAAGTATGTCAGATGATAAAGGCATAAATGTAAATGTATCAGTAAATCTCCTGTTGATATTTTCTCCCTTCTTACCAAAACTGATGTCCACCTTGCTAGCTGAGTGGTCAGCATGGTCGAATGCTGTGCAATGGGGCCTGGGTTTGATCCCTGTTTGGGTTGGAGATTTTCTCCACTGAGGGACTGGGTGATGTGTTTCCTTTATCATGATCATATCATCCCTATCGACATGCAAGTTGCAAAGTGGCATCAATTTAAAAGACTTGCAGCAGGTGACAGTCTACCTGACAGGAGGTCCTAGCAACATGACATTTCATTTTTCACCAAAACTGATGTATCTCTCATCACCATTAGGTATTAAATCTCTTTTGTATCATAACCAAGTTCTTCTAAATTCAGATTGTAAGTAGATTAGGACAAATCTCGGATGATTCAGTTTTAGATTATCATTATAAATCATAAATTTTCCAGGTAATGATCATGATGATGAACCTTTTCATTTTTCTGTGAATAATTTTCGATGATGTATATGTTAATTGTTCTCCAGGTGTTAATGGTTTCATTTCATCAGATATAAAAATGAACTCTTCGAATTTCTTTAAGCTCTTGTTTTATACATTTAATGAATTTTAAGACAATTTGGTCTTTTATAAACAACTGGATCTATATTAATGTCTATTAATGCACATGATATAATAACAGAATGTCTGCCCCCAGTAGCTGAGTGGTCAGCACGACAGAATGTCAATCCTAAGGGCCCGGTTCGATTCCCAGCTGGGTCAGAGATTTTCTCCACTCAGGGAATGGGTAATGTGTTGTCCTAATGATCATCATTTCATCTCCATTGACGCGCAAGTCGCCGAAGCGGCGTAAAATCGAAAGACTTGCACCCAGCGAACAGTCTACCCCATGCGAGGCCCTAGTCACATGACACTTACATTTTTATTTAATAACAGAATCCACTTGGGTCATGTTTTTGATACATCACTGTGTAAGGATTTTCTGGGTTTGGTAGACAGTTATCCACCTTTGACAGTAAACTTTCAGAATCAGCATAAATAACATAAGGAAGTTTTATGTATGTTGATAGCTTTTTAAAACGTAAATAACAACCTTTTGCTGGCGTTTCTACTTTAAATGGTTTGTTAACTATACATTTTTATGTTTGATTACCAAATTTTTCCTTACTATTGAAATGGAGTAAACATAACTCACAAATAATCTTTACTGGTTCATGTTAATGAATCTGACTCAAAACAAGTGTAGGAAAATTTTTTGTATAACAATAGTGTGTATTACTTCCATCCCTGAAATAAAGGAGATTTAAATGTTTCTCTCTCTCACATTTCTTCATTTTTAATGGATACACTCGATATTTATCATCAAAACGAATAAATGTTGATCAAAACATTATTTTACTCTCAATTTTTGGAATATGATAAATGACTACAAGAAATCCAGAATTTTCCAGTTTCTGATCACAACCATTACCAACATTTTTATATTTACTAACTGTCTCCTCATTTCTATCTACAAGATACCATTAAGATAAATAGATTACAGGAAACATTTTTGGTATTTTCTTTTACATTAATAAATGGTTTTTTACTCTTTACTTTATCTGGTAATTCAGTGAAAGATGACCCTCTCAATGGAACATATCTGTTAATTCTTAGTTGCAATCCAATAATTCTTTTTAATCAGTATCCTGATGCATATGCTTGAAAATTACCCATTCTTGACAAAATATTTTCTTTACCACTCTTAAATTTTTGCATTAAATCTCTTTCAGTAGTGTTCAAATTCCGCAATATTTTCACATGTTTGCATTTGGTACACATAAAAAATTTAAAGTTACATTCAATCCATGATGTATTTCTGGTCTGACTTACAATTTTCATAAATTTCGGTTTTACCCCAGTTAAGAAATGATTAGGTTCAATCAAGTTCGTATTATTTTCGTAATTTATAGGCTGTAATCTTTCAGAAAATGCTCTATCAACTAGAAAATCATTAACTGTTTTTCTTTTATTGTTTCTCAAATACTTTGGTAGAAAATGGAAATACTTTTATAATGGTTTATCCTCTTTAGTTTTGAAAATTTCGTCATCATTTTTCATGTTATGGTTAGGTAATTCTTTCCAAAGACTTCGACCATATGGTAGCTGGTATCTGTTAAAAAATCTAACTAGATCAAATTTATTTAATTTACTATAACCTCTTAAATTATTTCTCTTATAGTAATCACAAAGTTGGACAACTGCAAATTGCTCTATTTATTGAGATTAAAGGTTCAATATATTTGAAAAAAAATTAATACTTGAAAAAATCAGGTAGAAAAATTTCTTCTTAATAGATATTTAAAAATTAACTGCAGGATGATTTTTCTTTCTTATTTCATATATGTTTTCAAATGCAGTGTTTGGATTTTCGAACAGATTTATCTTCATGCGAAAGATTCCTGTAAAAACAATTTAAAACTTTAATTTTGTGTCAACCAATACCTTTTTGTGGATGGATCAATTGCTTCTTCTTCATTATTCATCGATAATAATATTTTCGAATGTTCTTCACCAGGGATTGATTGTAAAAGATGTTTATAAAAATATTTATTGAAGGTGCCCAAGGAATTCGTTTTTCATTGTACACTTTTACATGATATTCATTTACACGTTTTCTACACACCATTCTATAACATCTTTGGGTATTTCTGTGAAGTAAAATTACCTATGGACTTTACAGTGTTGCAATATTTTCGAATTTTAGTTTTGATTGCTTCCATTTATATATAAAAGAAATTATTAGACAAATGAAAAAATGAAATTTTGTAATTTTTCTAATGTATCTTTTAATATATTTATTAACTCAAGAACTAATGTCATGCATTTAATACCAGATAGAGATTAATTATCTGTACAAGCTCTAACTATTTTTTGTGAATTAATTAAAATCATAGAAAGTATCATCTTTGAAAAAATACAACAGTCGATTAATGTATCTGAATGCAGAATTCATTCTGGTAGTTAAGCCTGGAAATTTTCTTGTTATAACTCCAAGGGATTTACATGTACAATTACATTCACTTAATCACACATATTAAAGTTCATTAAAGAATACATATATGCCACATGGATAAGTGTTGGCTACAGATTTAATAAAAAAATCCTCTACTAGATATTGACTTTGGATATTCCAAAATTTTAATGTTTGTAAATTTGTCATGTATATCATATTGTCAATAATAACACAACTTCACTACTTGGTCTTTGACATATTCCAACTATTTTTTGTAAATCTTATAGTAAGAAGGTTAACCAATTACTTATTAACTGTGAATTCATATCATCACCTATTCATAACCACTTCTTTTTAAAAAGATATAAAATTCCATTTGCAAGTAATAAGTGTTCAAATTTATTAATGCCACATAGTGTTTTGACTGATAAATTTAAATTCGGTGTTGGTACATCTGATGCAGAATTTGGCATAGTCGCTTGTGTTGACATTTCTTTACCATATAAATTTGGAATAGCATAAGTATCATCTTGCGATAATTCTAAATGTGAACTGTTGTAGTAAGAATACCGTATAGATCCAATCTCATGAACTAAAGCTTCAAATTGATTTGATTGATAATTAGGTGCATTTTTATCCATTTCCATGCACCAAATCTCATCTTTATCCATATGTACTTCCACAGGATCATTATTCACATTTGGGAAAAAATTCATGGCCTAACAGATTGCCTTTTCCATCTAGATCCTTTGGACATTGATGACTCGCTATTTTTGTGTGTAAGTATTTGTCTTTTACTTTTAATTAAAATAACTGCAGTATTAATATCATAAGCAAACTGAATATCAATATATTTTTATTGTAAACAAAATACTGCCTCTGTTACTTCAAATGTTTGTTTTATTTGCTCCTTTACTATTCAATTTTTTAATTTCCTCATTCCATTCATACACACAAGTTCTATAACCATCGAAAAATTTCTTTACACCACATCTAGGTCTTTTCATAAAATTTAAAGTTTCTTCACTTATTTCATCATTTATCTCAACTTTGTGTGTTAGCTGAAATAACATTAATGATTCTCTCAATGAATCACCACTCACTTCAGTTATTTCAGTTGTTGATAGTATATTACAGTAATGAAAATCAAAAAAGCGTTTTACTGCATAATTTTTATCATTGCTAATTACTATTACCATAAAAAAAATATTTGAAGTAAGATCTTTAACAGAAATATAAAATATTATGAAATATACGACATTTTAAACTTGATTCATTATGGACTTTCAGAGTTCTGTATAAAATATTATGAAACTAAACTTGATTAATTATGGACTTTCAGAGCTTGTCACGACAGGTGCTGATGAGGAAAAGTTTTTATATTTTATGATATCATCAACAGAATACATAGAAATATTTTAAAACGAATGAAGATGAATAAAAAATTAAAGTTCGTTTATATTCAAGAAAGAATTGACTAATGATATCAAACTGAGATTATGATTTTGTAATAACTTTTCTATGTATTGGATACAAAACATGTTCTCTGGACCATTTATCAACATATTCTTTGTGATAAATATGATTACAGATTGTTTTACAAATTAATCATTTTTATTATTTAAATATATAGAACATTCATACTTTAGAATGTTCCATTTTTTCTGTTTAAAAGATTCAGATGGTTCTTGATATTTTAAAATATATTCACAGTTAACTTTATTTTTAAATTCCATTATAAAATGTTCATATAATATTTGATCATTGATATACCATCACAGAAGATTTTCAGTTTTGTAATGATTTACAGCCCTGAATGATACAGATTTTCAAGGGCTTAAACTTATACCCATTTATGCTAATGTAAATTATCATAATGTTGAAAGAAATTATAAATCTAATTTTAGAAAAAATTTTAAAAATCCAATAAAAATATTTTTAATAAGTGGCAACTACTCTAAGTACATCTAATTCAGGATCATCTATGATGAATATTTTTGAATTAATTCAGAATGACAACATGCTTGCATACAATGATAAGCAAGTGCATGTGATTATTGATAGAGATAATGTTCCCTGGTTTAAAGAAAAGGCGTTACAGAAATTTTATAATATAAAGAGACAAACCAAGCACTTAGAAGAAATGCAGATATAGATGATACTCAAATATTACAGACTATAGGACCAGTCTGGAAGATAGGTATAACCTATAATGAGTAAAAAATACAATATTTATCAATGAATCGTTATGTCTAAAAAAAGAAGGTACTCAGTTTAGAAAATTGGTTACTCATTATAATTTATCTTCTATAAGAAAATATGGTGAATATAAATAAAAGAGACTATAGAACAAAAAGAACAAGCAAAATAAACACTTTCGATAAATTTTCAAAATCAATTACATAGAAAGACGAAGGGAAATAAGAATTAGAAAACAAAAAAATGTAGAACAGTTCAATATGAATATGAAAAACTTTATTTAAATGGCTATACAAAAATAAAAAATGGGTATATTTACATATATACCTCAAAGATATATTCTTTAATGAGTAACTTTAAAGTAGGAAAAACAGACAATTTGTCAGTTAGAAACTTTAGTTATAATTCTTCATACAATGAACAATATAAATTTTATATATGTTACTATGATAAAGTATATGATGTAGTTAAAGGAGAAAAATTAATCCATAAATTACTTGATGGTTTTTAAGATAAGAAGAACAAATAAATTTTTCTTATACATTACACACCTCTACTTCAGATTCTTAAATTAAAGATTGAAAATCTAAACAAACCTTTTGATTATATTAACGATCTAACTAGAAATAACTTAACAGGAATGTATTATGGATCCAATTACACCTAGCGAAATAGGATTAGACAATGAAAATGATTTGTTTCAGAAATTACAAGAGAAAATAAATAATGTTGTAGTTAATTGTACAAATAAAAGTAATGTAAGTCTGACTCAAAAACAATTATTGGGTGGAGTGGGAATTGATCAATTTAGTAACACAAAAGTATGGAATTGCTTTGAAGAACAAAAACAACCGAAAAGTTGAAAAGAATCGATAATGTATATTGGACTTAATATAACAATTAAATATTAATAAGATCTATAAGTTGTTATTTTCTGTATGTAATTGTAAGGTCTGGCTTCTCAGACCCTTGACAACTTAAAATAAACTTTACACAGTAACCTTTTTTTTAAAAGTATTCACAAATATACTAATTTCATCTCCATTACTTCTAACATTCTCCTCAGTTAATTAATTTATGAATTATCGGGACAACATATGGACAGAAATTATGAAAGAGCTAACTTTCTCAATTGTTGAACGACACATTTTTATACTGGGTTATCAAAAAGTCAGTATAAATTTGAAAACTGAATAAATCATGGAATAATGTAGATAGAGAGGTACGAATTGACACACATGCTTGGAGTGACAAGTGGTTTTTTAGAACCAAAAAAATACAAAAGTTCAAAAAATGTCCGATAAATGGCGCTTCATCTGATCAGAATAGCAATAATTAGCATAACAAAGTAAGACAAAGCAAAGATGATGTTCTTTACATGAAATGCTAAATATGTCCACTACCATTCCTCACAATAACTGTAGTCAAGGAATAATGTTGTGAACAGCACCGTAGAGCATGTCCGGAGTTATGGGGAGGCATTGGCGTCGGATGTTGTCTTTCAGCATCCCTAGAGATGTCGGTCGATCACGATACACTTGCGACTTCAGGTAACAGCAAAGCCAATAATCGCACAGACTGAGGTCTGGGGAGGCCAAGCATGACGAAAGTGGCAGCTGAGCACACGATCATCACCAAATGACGCGCGCAAGAGATCTTTCACGCGTCTAGCAATATGGGATGGAGCGCCATCCTGCGTAAACATCGTATGTTCCAGCGGGTGTTTATCAGCCAGGCTGGGGATGATGCGATTCTGTAACATACCGGCGTACCTCTCACCCGTCACGGTAGCAGTTACAAAACCACAATCACGCATTTCCTCAAAGAAAAAAGGCCCGATAACGGTAGATGTGGTAAATCTAACCCATACCGAGACTTTCTCGTCCTGCAATGGAGTTTCCACGACAGTTCTAGGATTATCGGTAACCCAAATTCTGTAGTTGTGGGCGTTGACAGACCCTCAATCAATCGTCATCATACGCCATCTTTTGAAACGCCCACACCGCAAATGCCCTCCGCTTCACTAAATCGCCAGGTAACAGTTCATGATGCCGATGGATTTTGTACAGATAGCATCGGAGGGTACGCCTCAGTGCCAACCAAACAGTAGTGTATGGAATGCCGGTGCAACGTGCGACTGCACGAGCGCTGACTTCCCCGTGCATAGACGAACCCGTTACAGTCTCAATTTCTTCCTGAACTGTCTCAACAGCATTACGCCTTGTGCTCGGTCGGCCACTACGAGATCTATCGTCTAAACAACCCGTGGCTTTGAACTTCGAAATCATTCTCGCCACAGCTGCATTTGTCAACGGACCTTTACCCGTTCGAATCCCCTTCCAATGGCGATAGGATAGTAACGCTGAACTAGCCCATTCCCCATTCTGATAATACAGCTTCACTAAAAGCGCCTTTTCAGGTAACGTCAACATGCTGCGACTGCTGGCGCATCTGATTCTCTTTCTCATTACAGCTCCTTTTATACACGATTGTCATGCGCAGTCACTGACGTTTTGCTATCCAGCGCCATCTGTCGGACATTTTGTGAACTTTGTTCTTTTTTGTTCTAATAAAACCCCATGTCATTCCAAGCAAGTGTGTCAATTTTTACCTCTCTTTCTACATTATTCCGTGTTTTATTAAGTTTTCAAATTTATACTGACTTTTTGATCACCCGGTAGTTCTACGTTCTAGGGGACTGATGATCTCAGTAGTTAAGTCCCATAGTGTTCAGAGCCATTTGAACCATTTTTTCAGCTGTAGAAACACGCCAAACAACTTTCATTTTGTGTATTTATATGAAGTTACTGAATGTATTATATGTTTGTATGTTGTCTGGTACTATTCGAACCAGAATGAACTGAACTTTTATATAATGTAAATACTGTTGTTGTAATAGTATAAGGCAGAGAGATGTGATCCATCTTTCTAAGCATTGGATTTGAGAAAAACTGGGAGTTGGAAGGGAGACCAGGCTTTGTGCGAACTTTGTTCTTTTTTGTTCTAATAAAACCCCATGTCATTCCAAGCAAGTGTGTCAATTGCGGTTTTGCATCTTATTGGGGCTGAGTAACGCTGGTGGGGCGTCCGGAGGCCAACTCGTAGCGAGCGGACAGTATGAAAAGGAAAGTTCATTTTACGCAAGCGAAGAGGTAGTTACGTTTGGGAAGTCACAAGAACAGCTTTCAAGTGATGGTTTAACTTGGACGACATGTGGTCGCACTGGATACTTCAACAGTTGTCAGTACTCTGAAAATATTCGTATGATTTGGGACTTAGTCAAAATTTAGCAGATACATTTTCACATTAATGCTCTATGGTAAGTTTCACTATGGGGTTTATTTTATTATTAATTATTTAAATAATTTATGTAGGATCTCTACCTTCAATTACTTCAAAGTGATACTGAATGAATATTTCAGTTAAAATTTTCGTCATCGACTTCATCATTTATTTGTGATAACACCTGATGTCATTTATTTTATTTAATGCAACCAGTTGCACTTTATGTTATTTATTAGTAGCAATGACTAGCCACTGTCTGGCAAATTAGCCTGTAAGATCACTAAAAATTGATGTATATTAAGCAGTCAAGTTGACGTGTGTGGATCAACCTGTACATGAATGGTTAGCCAAATATCTTATCTGGGCCACACATTGCCCAAGACTGGTCTTCATCATACTCTTTCCTGGTAAGTCGCAAATGGTTTATCTCATCTGGGAGAGTCAAATCCGATCTTAACTTTCCTCATTCATTCCACTCTTTTCACAGGTACGTCGCTGATATTAGAGTAACGATTCTTTAGTAGTCCTGAAATTAGTGACATCTGCCCTGAACAAAGTTGATATAATTATAATTTGTCTCACTTTTTTACACCCTCAGTTCTGCAGTAAAATCTTTCTAAATGACAAGATTTGTTTGATGAAAATCAAACTCATCTGTTTAATAAAACGACTGAGCAAAGGGTGTGGCGCTATTTATTAAGCTTGTTGCTGCTTTAAAACTACAATCCAGTTCCTTTTTGTCAGTATATGTGCAAGGTTTCGTCTGGCATTTTCTATGGATCCCTCTTTTACCCTGTCGTGTGCAGTGCTCATGAAACTACATTCCTTCTCTAACGACGATTTTTGGTATTTAGACATGTTAATATCGACATTATTTGAGTCATACCTGAGTTTAATTGAACTGATACGAGATAGTTACCAACAGTTCGAGCATGTATACAAAAAAAGTGAATCCCTCAGAAGGGTAGGAGGACACGAAATGAAACTTCATGAGTTGAAACGTTTTTTGAAGTTATTTCAGTGATTACAAAATCGAGTCAAATTTACACAGGACTAGGAAGTGTGAGCCAACTGATCAGTATGACGTTGCATCCTCTGTACGCACTGCTTCGATTTATGAAGGGTGTCATATAGCTGTTGTGCCCACTCCTGAGACAAAGCTGGCTCACAACAGTTGTAAATGGTCCGCGGTATGCTGGATATTGGCACTGTGGGGAGAGTGGGATGGGGAAGTGACGTCCTAGCTGCATCCACATATTTTCAATCGGGGACAAATCTGCGGATCTTACCTGCCTCGGGATTATCTCAACATCCCACAGGCAGTTTATAGAGACATGTGTCATGTGCGGACGATTACATCCTGCTGAAAAACGGCACCATGATACCTTCGTATGCAGGGCTATTGCTAGGTGTTTTGCCGCCCTAGGTGAGAATTGAAAAATGCGCGCCACCTCTTTTTTGCTGCCATCTATTTCCCCCATATCACACCCCCACTCCAACACCACCAATATCCAACGGTACAAAAATACAAATCTTTTATTACACTTTTAATCATTAAACTAATGTGAACAGATGTCTTCATTTTCCGGGGAGAGTCCTCAATTTTCAAGCTTTCTCATCAATTCCTTTACAATTGATTGACGACAACAAATGTCTTCAGTTTCTTATTTTCTGCCCTCAGTCTTTGAAATATCCCAAAGTAACTGCAACAGTAAGAATGTTCTGAACATTTTAAACTAGAACTCAACTGAATATACAAGTGCAACTAAATTTCGCATCAATTACGTCTTCAATTAATTGCAAAAAAATAGATTAACAGAGGCGTTTAAACATGTTCTGCTGCGAATGAATTTCTTCTTTTGTACAGAAATTATACTATCCTGATGGGGGACTCGTCGAAGCATCAAACTACATCATCTGGAGAATCGTGGTATTATCTCATTTCTGTTTTAATTGGAATACTTTTAAAATTAGGAGTAAACCTCAACTTTTTAGGCATCTACTTTAGTTTTGAGGTAGGTAGTTGCAATGTGTTTACTTTCGTCAAAGTAAGTAACAACTTATTAGCAACTTTTCCGTACGTTTTTTAAACCAATTTGATGTTTCGATTTTTCCTCTTTTTCATTTTTCTCATTTGTTCAATTTTTTATTTATTTATTTATTTATTTATTTTTTGCTGCCTGTTCTGAAACTAATTTTTTCCGCTCTTTGCCGCTCCAAAAATTTTTTGCCCTAGGCAGCCGCCTAGTCTTGTCTAATGGTAGAAACGGGCCAAGTCGTATGACAGGTAAAACACGAGGATGTATGATATCCATGGTACCACTACGTCATCTTGAATCACTATCGGTCATTACCTGAGGTCACACTCGATGGCTTTCAGCTTCATGATGCCAGAAATAACACCGGTGTGCCTCTCCAAAACATTGGAAGAAGGTGATCTCTCCTCAGGTCACCTCCACGATTGCCTATAAAGGTCATCTGTGGTATCACAGAACCACGATTCCTCACCGAGGACATTGGGACATACTTCACAAGCATTCCATGCTATCCTCTTACAGTACCACTCCAAATGCAGCCGTTTATGTTGTGATACTGACGGCAGCCTATGCACGGGACGGTAATTCCCTAGTCCCGTTTCTGTTAGTCTCTGATCAATTGTACAGGGTGAAATGAAATGTTCTAGAGATTCTATTACTTGTTGTCGTATGGAATTTGCAGATATTAAGGGATTACAGTGTACTTAGTGCAAAGTACCTTGATCCTCCCTTTTGGTAGACAGACGTGGTCGGCCTTGACAGTGAGTATGCTTGCTCCCACGTTCCCACGCAGTCCAGCGTCGAGCCATTGTCACATTCGAATACCACATAAATCTGCACACTGCACGATTAGACTAGCCGTCCATATGGAGACCCACAAGGAGGCCTTTTCTCAACTCTGTCGACGCTGATAACACTGTCCCACAAGAGCATACGGCATTTGCATTCACTTGACGCATTCCACATTAATAATATAAGTGTAGAGCAGATGTGGCATAAATTCAAAGAAATAGTATCGGGAGTAATTGAGAGATTTATACCAAATAAACTAACAAACGACGGAGCTGATCCTCCTTGGTACACAAAACGGGTTAGAACACTGTTGCAGAAACAACGAAACAAACATGCCAAATTTAAACAGACGCAAAATCCCGAAGATTGGCGATCCTTTACAGAAGCTCGAAATTTAGCGCGGAGTTTAATGCGAGACGCCTGTAACAGTTTCCAAAACGAAACTTTGTCTCGAAATCTGGCAGAAAATCCAAAGAGATTCTGGTCGTATGTGAAGTATGTTAGCGGCGAGAAACAATCAGTGCCTCCTCTGCGTCATAACAATGGAGATACTATCGAAGACAGTGCTGCCAAAGCAGAGGTACTAAACACAGCCTTCCGAAATGCCTTCACAAAAGAAGACTAAGTAAATATTCCAGAATTCGAATCAAGGACAGCTGCCAACACGAGTAACGTAGAAGTAAATATCCTCAGAGTAGTGAAGCAACTCAAATCACTTAATAAAAGCAAGTCTTCTGAGCCAGATTGTACACCAACTAGGTTCCTTTCCGAGTATGCTGATGCATTATCTCCATACTTAACAATCATATACAACCGTTCGCTGGACGAAAGATCCGTACCCAAAGACTGGAAAGATGCTCAGGTCACACCAATATTCAAGAAAGGTAGTAGGAGTAATCCACTAAATTACAGGCCCATATCGTTAACGTTGATATGCAGCAGGATTTTAGAACATATATTGTGTCTGAACATTATGAATTACTTCGAAGGAAACGGTCTATTGACACACAGTCAACACGGGGTTTCGAAAACATCGTTCCTGTGAAACACAACTAGCTCTTTATTCACATGAAATGCTGAGTGCTATTGACAAGGGATTTCAGATCGATTCTGAATTCCTGGATTTCTGGAAGGCTTTTGACACTACCACACAAGCGGCTCGTAGTGAAATTGCGTGCTTATGGAATATCGTCTCAGTTATGTGACTAGATTTGCGATTTCCTGTCAGAGAGGTCACAGTTCGTGGTAACTGACGGAAAGTCGTCGAGTAAAACAGAAGTGATTTCAGGCTTTCCCCAAGGTAGTGTTATAGGCCCTTTGCTGTTCCTTATCTATATAAACGATTAGGGAGACAATCTGAGCAGCAGGCTTCGGTTGTTTGTAGATGACGCTGTCGTTTGTCGACAAATAAAGTCATCAGAAGATCAAAACAAACTGCAAAACGATTTAGAACAAATATCTAAATGGTGCGAAAAGTGGCAGTTGACGCTAAATAACGAAAAGTGTGAGGTCATCCACATGAGTGCTAAAAGTAACTCGTTAAACTTCGGTTACGCAATAAATTAGTCTAATCTAAAGGCCATAAATTCAACTAAATACCTGGGTATCACAATTACGAACAACTTAAATTTGAAAAAACACATAGAAAATGTTGTGGAGAAGGCTAACCAAAGAATGCGTTTTATCGGCATGACACTTAGAAAATGTAACAGACCTACTAAGGAAACTGCTTACACTACGCTTGTCCGTCCTCTTTTAGAATACTGCTGCTCGGTGTGGGATCCTTACCAGATAGGACTGACAGAGTACATCGAAAAAGTTCAGAAAACGCGAAATATGGGAGAGAGTGTCACAGACATGATACAGGATTTGGGCTTGAAATCATTAAAAGAAGGCGTTTTTCGTTGCGACGGAATCTTCTCACAAGATTCCAAGCACCAACTTTCTCCTCCGAACGCGAAAATATTTTGTTGGCACCGACCTATATAGGGAGGAACGATCACCACCATAAAATAAGGAAAATCAGAGCTCGTACGAAAAGATATAAGTGTTCATTCTTTCCGCGTGCTATACGAAATTGGAATAACAGAGAATTGTGAAGGTAGTTCGATGAACCCTCTGCTAGGCACTTAAATGTGATTTGCAGAGTATCCATGTAGATGTAGATGTAGATGCATGTCCTTCGCAGAGATTTCTCAACATCGGATGTTGCTCATGCGTCTTATATACCATACCAGGCCTGAAAACAACGTTAACAACATTGATGTACTCTGGTGGACGTTTTACCTTTCACAGAGAACTGCAGGGCCTATCATTTACATACCCTCTGATGGTATGTACGAGTACAAAGTTAAATTAACTCCGACCATGACTTCTGAGTGCTTCACTTTATTTAGTCAGGCAGTCTAATATAGAAACAGCTATAAACTCCATTAATGGAGATCCCACAGCGATTTATATCAGGGCGAAATAATACCGGATATTTAGCTGAACCATATTAAGCCATAAAAATCCTCATAGGTCATCAGTGGTTCTTCAGGTCGTGTTTCCTGCAAACACCATCATATGTTGCTCTAAATAACACATCTAACAAGTTGATACAACGACAAAGCCTGGCATCGTGGCATTAAAACTCAACTTCGCCGTGTTTGCACCGCAACAGCCTATTCTGCCGGTCTCGTCTTTACCATATTTCTCGTATATTTTTAAGAAAAGTTTCAAAGTTAATATTTTCCATCTACTTCTACATACATATTCCGCAAGCCAGCGTACGGTGCGTGGCATAGGATACATTGTACCACTACCAGTCGCTTCCTTTCCTGTTCCTCTCGCAACCAGACCGACGGAAAACCGCTATCTGTGTGCCTCCGTATGAGACCTAATTTCTCTTATCTTATCTTCGTGGTCCTTACGCGAAATGTACGTTGGCGGCTTTAGAATCGCTCCGCAGTCAGCTTCAAATGCCGTCCTCTAAATTTTATGAGTAGTGTTCCGTGAAAAGAAGTCATCTTCCCTTCAGAGATTCCCATTTGAGTTAACAAAGTATCTCTGCAACACTTGAGTGATGATTGAATCTATCGGTAGCAAATCATAGCACGCTTCTGAATTACTTCAATGTCTTCCTTTAATCCGACCTGGTAGGTATCCCAAACACTCGAGCAGTTCTCAAGAACATCTCTCACTGGTTTTCTACACTCCTGGAAATTGAAATAAGAACACCGTGAATTCATTGTCCCAGGAAGGGGAAACTTTATTGACACATTCCTGGGGTCAGATACATCACATGATCACACTGACAGAACCACAGGCACATAGACACAGGCAACAGAGCATGCACAATGTCGGCACTAGTACAGTGTATATCCACCTTTCGCAGCAATGCAGGCTGCTATTCTCCCATGGAGACGATCGTAGAGATGCTGGATGTAGTCCTGTGGAACGGCTTGCCATGCCATTTCCACCTTGTGCCTCAGTTGGACCAGCGTTCGAGCTGGACGTGCAGACCGCGTGAGACGACGCTTCAACCAGTCCCAAACATGCTCAATGGGGGACAGATCCGGAGATCTTGTTGGCCAGGGTAGTTGACTTACACCTTCTAGAGCACGTTGGGTGGCACGGGATACATGCGGACGTGCATTGTCCTGTTGGAACAGCAAGTTCCCTTGCCGGTCTAGGAATGGTAGAACGATGGGTTCGATGATGGTTTGGATGTACCGTGCACTATTCAGTGTCCCCTCGACGATCACCAGTGGTGTACGGCCAGTGTAGGAGATCGCTCCCCACACCATGATGCCGGGTGTTGGCCCTGTGTGCCTCGGTCGTAGGCAGTCCTGATTGTGGCGCTCACCTGCACGGCGCCAAACACGCATACGACCATCATTGGCACCAAGGCAGAAGCGACTCTCATCGCTGAAGACGACACATCTCCATTCGTCCCTCCATTCACGCCTGTCGCGACACCACTGGAGGCGGGCTGCACGATTTTGGGGCGTGAGCGGAAGACGGCCTAACGGTGTGCGGGACCGTAGCCCAGCTTCATGGAGACGGTTGCGAATGGTCCTCGCCGATACCCCAGGAGCAACAGTGTCCCTAATTTGCTGGGAAGTGGCGGTGCGCTCCCCTACGGCACTGCGTAGGATCCTACGATCTTGGCGTGCATCCGTGCGTCGCTGCGGTCCGGTCCCAGGTCGACGGGTACGTGCACCTTCCGCCGACCACTGGCGACAACATCGATGTACTGTGGAGACCTCACGCCCCACGTGTTGAGCAATTCGGCGGTACGTCCACCCGGCCTCCCGCATGCCCACTATATGCCCTCGCTCAAGTCCGTCAACTGCACATACGGTTCACGTCCACGCTGTCGCGGCATGCTACCAGTGTTAAAGACTGCGATGGAGCTCCGTATGCCACGGCAAACTGGCTGACACTGACGGCGGCGGTGCACAAATGCTGTGCAGCAAGCGCCATTCGACGGCCAACACCGCGGTTCCTGGTGTGTCCGCTGTGCCGTGCGTGTGATCATTGCTTGTACAGCCCTCTCGCAGTGTCCGGAGCAAGTATGGTGGGTCTGACACACCGGTGTCAATGTGTTCTTTTTTCCATTTCCAGGAGTGTATATATGGTCTCCTTTAAGCGTGAACGACACTTTCCAAAAATTCATCCATTTAACCAAAGTCGACCATTCGTCTTTTCTGTTACTGTCCTTACGTTATCGTTCTATTTCATATCGCTTTGCAACGTTACACCTCGATATTTAATCGATATGACCGTGTCATGCAGCACACTACTAACCCCGTATTTGAACTTTACGGGATTGCTTTCCCTCGTCACCTGCATTGACTTACTTTTTTTACATTTAGAGCAAGCTGCCATTCATTACGCCAACTAGAAATTTTGTCTAAATGATCTTGTATCCTCTTACGGTCACTCAACGACGACACAGCATCATCGGCAAACATTTGCACTTTTGCAGTTTGTTGCTCACCCTATCTGTCATAAGGGGCGAAAAAGTTCCCATTTCATGGCGTTCCTGCTGCGCAGTGCCGTATGATTGTTAGCGGCGCGTGCCGTATGATCGTTCGCCTGCCTGGGTTACTTCCCTTCAAGTGAACTCTCCCAGCATTCCACTGTTTCGTTTATCTCAGCCAGCGTCAGTAGTATCGTTCGTCTGTGTCGTTCTGTGTTGACGTCAACGTTTAAGTTAAGTTCCTTTGTTCGTTTGTTTCGTTTTATCACTGTTAAAATGCTAAGCATTGAAGAACGTGTGTTTTTAGTCGAACAAGTGTTCAAAGCTGGCGATAAATACACAGTTTCAGTTCGTCAAACATTTAATTCAGTTTTCCTGGCGACAGCACTCCCACATCGCGATACTGAGCGAGATTTGATTAACAAATTTCGAAGTATGGTTTCACTGAGATGCACCGAGAAGTGGTTGTCCTAGCGTTTTGTCTGAGGTAAACTACTCCATATTTCCGATAAAATGTCCATGAGTCCGAACACGTCAGTAAGAAAACTCGCCCAGGAAATCGATGTTAGTGTCGGAACGGCTCACACAGCTGTAAGGAAAAAATTAGAACTTTTCCCATACAAAGTGACAGTGGTGCAGGAACTGAAAAATACGGATCATGGCAAGAGAACTGCATTATTGTCAGTGGTTCAAAAATTTCGGTCAACAAAATGGAAGGGATATTCTTAATGAAACGTTTTTCACTTATGAGGCGTGGTTTCACTTATCCGGGTACATGAACTCCCAAAATTCTCGTATGTGGAGTACTGCAAGTCCATTGTGCATTCATGAGGAACCACTTCATTCTGTGAAAATAGGAGTTTGGATTGTAATTTCTAGACGTCGGATTGTTGGTCCCATATTTTTCAACGAAACAATGAACGCACAACGATATTGCAGTGATATTCCGTACCCAATCGTAGGAGAACTTTTGTTAAGTGAAATACTGAACGGTTATTTTCAACAAGGTGGTGCAACCGCGCCTACAACTAGCGTTTCAATGTCACTGCTTGCTGATGTTTTTGGTGATCGGATAATTTCAAATATGGTTCAAATGGCTCTGAGCACTATGGGACTTAACATCTGAGGTCATCAGTCCCCTATAACGTAGAACTACTTAAACCTAACTAACCTAAGGACATAACACACATCCATGCCCGAGGCACTATTCGAACCTGCGACCGTAGCGGTTGCGCGGTTCCGAACTGAAACGCCTAGAACCTCTCGGCTACAATGACCAGCTTCGCATAATTTCACAGGGACTTCGGCCTCCACGATCGCCTGACCTAACACCATCTGACTTTTTCTTCTGGGGTACAGCGAAAGAAACTGTCTATATAAACCGTCCAAAATCCATCGATGAATTGAAAATTGCAATATCCACTTTCACTGCTTCTGTTACAGAAGAAATGTTACAGCTTGTGTTTGGAAACATGATTAGACGAATTGAATTGTGTATTCAACAACAGGGGGGATACTTCAACATTTAATGTGAACATTTGTAAGTAAAAATGAATATTCAATAAATTGATAACTTGTATTTCATTGAGTTTCATTTCGGTATATTCACTGCGGCATACGGCACGCGCGGCTAACAATCATACGGCACTGAGGAGAGACTTTTTGAACACCCCGCACAATATAGCGTGACTCCGATGCAGGTATATAAGCACCGACATGCAGGCAAGGCATTAGTGCGGCTTTCGTGTCTTTCCGACGTGCGTGCGGTAAATGCGGAAACGTGAACCATGGTGACGTTATTACCAAATGCGTCCAGACCGGACCACCAGGCTATTATTCTTTTCTTCCCTGCCGAAGACAAACGCCGTAGCCATCTATCGGAAAATGAATAATATGTATGGGGCAGCACATCTGTCGAAAGCCACTGTCGTGAAATAGAGCGACAAGGGGTGCTGCTCTTCGTGATATGGCACGTCACCATTTCGCAAATTTCGTGACGCGGAAGTTACACCAACTCAAATGGGAGACATTCTAGGACCCACCCTATAGTTCTGATCTTCCTCCATGCGACTATCACTCCTCTGATCCCTTAAAAAAGGCCTCGAAATGTCGACGATTACTGTTGGACGAAGATGTGCAGCTTGGAGTTACGGACTTCAAGCAACAAGTCTTATTGTTTTACCAAACGGGTATCTTCAAGCTGGTGCGTTAGTGGGATGATTGCCTCAGTGCTCAGGCGATTTTGCCTGACTGACATACCAATTCTGAACTATACAGCCTTCCAATGGAAACTTTTTGATAGCCCCTCATATATTGAGAACAACAGCCTTTCTATCACCAATTGCGGCCGGTTGTCATCTGTTAATGTGCTACAGCACACTGTAAATATTACCCTAAAATTACGCCATTTCTTTTCGAATATGAGCTGGAAATCGCACTAAAATTACGCCATTTCTCTGCAAGTGCAAGCCGGAAATCACACTAAAATTACACTATTTCATTTCGAAAGCATGCTGGTGTACAAGTAAAGCGGATGAAAACAAGTTTTGTTGCATTCTCTCTATGAAAACTAAAAATTAGTATCGTGGGCTGAAATGATGATCAGCCACGCTATAATCAACTCGCAGAAGTGACACAGCTGGCTGTTTTCGTCTGCGCATGACTTGATGTGACATCATTCCTTTTGGCACTATGAGTGGTACGTTGCTCACGGGACCAGGTCAGTATTTTTGTTTGAAAGTGAGTGTATCATACTGTGCAAGCATTGAGTTCGACGGATTATTGAGGAACAGTTGACATAACGGCACCTTAGTCGAGAGGAGGGATCCCCCACTGGCAAGATAGCTTGGTGTGTTCGGTCAGAGGGCTGGCTGCCCTCTGTAATAATAATAATAATAATAATAATAATAATAATAATAATAATAATAAAGCCCTCAGTGAAGTATCCAATGATGAACTAGAAGGGGTGTCACGTGACTTCTGCCTAGACCAAAGGCCGAGAACAATGACGAACAAAATGATGGGGAAAAAAAAACCGTGGTCAGTACACTGACTAGGAGATAGCCGGCACAAGTTGGATTCCTGCTGCTCTCATCTTTTTTTTTCATTTTTTTATTCCTTGCTGTATTGAACTATTAATTATACAATTTAAAAATATTTAAACAGTTAAATTTAAAAAGGTTCAAAAGGCTCTGAGCACTATGGGACTTAACATCTGTGGTCATCAGTCCCCTAGAACTTAGAACTAATTAAACCTAACTAACCTAAGGACATCACACACATCCATGCCCGAGGCAGGATTCGAACCTGCGACCGTAGCAGTCACGCGGTTCCGGACTGCGTGCCCAGAACCGCTAGACCACCGCGGCCGGCAGTTAAATTTATACAGGGTGGTTCAAAAGAAGGAGAAATTTTGAAATGTTGATTAATAGATGAGCACAATTGCTTTACACGTATTTATTTATATCACTGTGTAGTACAGAATATGCCATTACTGAATCTCACAAACATTTTTATTTCTCGAGTACCACATCCGAAAGATCGGCTCCCTCTTGGCGCACACATTTCTGCACTCTGATAGGAACGTTATGCATGGTTCCACCTAACATTTCAGTAGGAATGCTGGAGATCCCCTCTCGTATTCTTGCTTTAAGTGGCTGATGACCTCAGATGTTAAGTCCCATAGTGCTTAGAGCCATTTGAACCATTTTTTTGCTTTAAGTTCTTCGTCGGTGGCAAGTCGAGTACGAAAAACCACGCTATGAAGGTGGCTCCACAAGAAAAAATCGCATATAGTAAGGTCAGGTGATCCTAGGGGCCACACAATGTCTCTGTGCCTTGAAATGGCACGGTTGCCTAATACTAGTCGCCCGCAGCTCGTGGTCGTGCGGTAGCGTTCTCGCTTCCCGCGCCCGGGTTCCCGGGTTCGATTCCCGGCGGGGTCAGGGATTTTCTCTGCCTCGTGATGACTGGGTGTTGTTTGATGTCCTTAGGTTAGTTAGGTTTAAGTAGTTCTAAGCTCTAGGGGACTGATGACCATAGATGTTAAGTCCCATAGTGCTCAGAGCCATTTGAACCATTTGAGCCAAATACGAGGGGCGTTCAGAAAGTAAGCTCCGATCGGTCGCGAAATGGAAACGACTATGAAAATCCGATAAAGCTTTGCACAGATGTGTTGGGTAGTGTCTCTAGTATAACCCCAGTTAGCATCACGTCGCTCTTCTAATTTCTGAGCTCGCAGTGAGTGCGTAAAGATGTCTAGAAAATAGTGTCTGCCGCCAAGTACGAGGGCCTGGTGAGAAATTTCGCCTGAAGCTATGCAGCTAACATTACATAACTGTCGTGCTGTTTCTTCTTCAAGACAATTCTCAGCCGCATTCTGCAGGGGCAATGAAGATGCTCCTGCATCGTTTTCAAATGGAAATGTGAGATTACCCACAATACAGTCCGCAATTGTCTCCCCCTGAGTTTCATCTCTGGTCACATGAACCGCTGTCTTTGAAGACAACATTTTGACACAGACAACGAGGTGTAGGCCAGCGTGGAGAATTGGCGGAAAGCACTGGCGGCTGCCTTCTATGATGAGGCTATTGAAAAGTTGGTACAACGCTATGACAGAAGTCTAAGTCAGAACGGCGACTACGTAGAGAAGTAGCTGAAAGGTGTAGCTAATTGTTACAAGTAAAACATTTCTGATGTTCACTGTGGTTTCAATTTGGCAATCAATCGGAGCTTACTTTCTGAACACGCCTCGTACTAGTCGCACAGCTCCCATCGATATCCGTGCTGTATGTCCCGTTGCTCCGTCATGTTGAAGCCAACTGTTGTCAGGAAAACGGGGCAGTTCATGCACAACAAAACTTTCCACCATGGTAACATACCGAACAGACGTTACAGTCGTTGTGCACCCATCATCATCCTCAAAAAAGTAGGGGCCTATAATGCCACTCGATGACATGTCAGTAACCTTGCTGCTGTGCAATGAACGTTTGTGTAGCAGACGTGATTTTGCTGCGACCAGTAGCGAAAATTCTATCTACTGAAAAAGCTACGGAGGTGGAAGGCAGCTTCGTCCGACATCCACAGGTTGTTAATGAAATTGTTGTCGTCGTGCACTTTTACCAAAATGAGTTTAGCATACTGCCTACGCGTTAACAGATCGTTAATTTGAAGTTGATGAACGATCTGCAGCTTGTACGGATGGAACATTAAATGAACATTTGGTATTTGTTGAACAATAAAACGATGCAACTGCAGAGACTCCGCGCGATATCGAACGGAGTACTGTGGGCTTCTTACGAAAGCACTTCACACAGTCTGTGCAAGCCTACAGTGCAACCTGTATAGCAAACCACAGTTACAATACAGTGCATAAGCAAAGAGTTCATACAATAAGACACAAAAATATTAAGTCACTGAAATAGAAAAGTTTACAAATACGAAAGGCTAGACGTGATAAAAAGGTGCCTGAAAGAAGGAGATAAAAAAAAGTAGTAGAAAAACACACGTGTTAACTGCTACTCCAGTAGACAATATCACTGGTGGCATTATTAGGCAAAAACTAAAGAACCTCCATCAGCACTACGCTGTCAAAAATCCAAGAAAAAAAATTACTTCACTACTCACAACACTGCATCACAAGGGAGCGTTCTTTGCGTTGAAAGGGGTGGGGAGTGACTGTAGCATCGATGCTGCTCCGACTGACAGATGCGCAGTATAGTCGTCAGCTCGCCACTCTCGCCTCGTGGTAATCCGTCCATTGGTGTACATCAAACAGGTTAATGGCGCTCTCCGTGTTGCCCTAGCAATGCCTATTAGTCTGTTACTACTACAGTAGACATTACGAAGTTCTATATGACATAATAAACACGTAGGCTATTAAGAAGAAAAATATATGGATGTCCACTAAGTTAAATTTACTTACTAAGTGAATGATACAAAAAATAATACCAATCATTAAGCAGGACTAGTGAGAAACTTTTAAATGAAAAACTTTTGGATAGCACAACCTATATACACTAGGCACTAGTAATCACTCAAACCATATCACTGTGTGGCCAAGAAGAAATGTAATACACATAATCTAGGTTAAACAGATAGAAAGTGAAAAGAAAGAAAAAAAATTGCATATGGCAGTAACATATCCTAGTTAAATCTCACTCGATTAGTGTGTCTTCATGAAACCTCTTAACAATCAGAAATTAATGTCTGTACTTAAGGACAATAGCAGCTGACATGTGTACAGTTCCCACATGCCACATAGAACAATCAGTCATTAATCTTGCTCACTATGGTATGGTTTAATGTTTTCCACATGGTGTTTTCCCTCGTGCCTACCTGACTTCACACGAACCAGTTCAACAGTATTAGGACATTTGATATCAACAATACGATGTGGTCCTTGGTATTCATGATGGAACTTTTTCTTCGTCCAGTTTGTTAGAACGTGTGTGGGTTTTGATTAACACAAGGTCACCATCTTCATACTTAATCGGTCGCACGATCATATCACATCTTTCTTTCCGCCGTTGAGCCTCATCACGTAAATGTTCCATGGCCAATTCAATTTTTCTGTCCCACGATTGATCCACAGCGGAAGAATCATTCAAGATATTGGAGAATATACTTTCAGGAGGTTAGTTCAGCAGGACTTCACATGGTGCAAAACCTGTCATGGGATGAGGTAGGCTATTGATTACACCCTCAAAATCTGTTATATACTATTTCCATTTGCTATATTTCCGACTACAATATGTCCTGCACGTGCGGTTCACCTCTTTCATGACTCTCTCAGCTGGATTTGAGGTGGGTCTATACTTGGCTATCAAAACTTGTTCCACACCATTTCTCTGCAACATTTCCTTCCACTCCTTTGATACAAATTGTGGACCATTGTCTGATAGCACTTGCCTTGGTTTGCAAACCTGCGTAAAATTGTCATTTTCCATTCTCGCTGATATTGCCTTACCAGTTGCTTTCCTTAGGGGGTAGAACTTTACATATTTTCAACACACTTCTAACAGCACTACGAGCTGTGTGAAATTGTCATGGGACTTAGGCAGTGGACCAAGCAAATCAACGGCCTCTATGTCTTTGATTCCATCAGGAATTATGGGGTGCATAGGTCTCTGATGGCTGACAGTAGTTGTCTTAGTCTTCTGGCACACATCACAGGTCTGTAATATCTCCCTAATCTTTTTGCTCATGCCAAAGAAAATACACTCCTTCCTTAGTTTTCCCAGACATTTGGTTGCGCCAAAGTGTGCATTACTGAAATGCGTGTACCACACCAGCTTCTCAACAGCATATTCGAGATTGCTCAACTTCCAGTCCTGTGATGATTCATCCCCGCGACGGTACAGAATGTTGTGATGAATTAAGTAATATTTTCTCAATTTATCTCCTCCAGCACACTCATATCTCACCTTCACACTCTTCAAAGCAGGATCTTCACTTTGCTCACGTCGGATATTCTTAATTAATTTGGTAAAAATGACTAATATTGAGAGCCTTTGATCAAATTAATGCTTAATTCCTGCCCTTGTGGTCCATTAACATTTATATCATCAACGCCAGGTCGCATCCTCGAAAGTGCATCAGGTATGATGTTTTGGTTCCCAAGTCGGTAGACAACACTAAACTGATATTCTTGTAAGGCAAGCTCCCACCTGGTGAGACGTCTATGATATAATTTGCCACCAAGTAGAAAGGTCAATGCCTTATGGTCTATGGCTATCTTGGTGGTTCTGCCAGCCAGGTAATATCTAAATTTTATGAAACCCCACAGGACAGCAAGTGCCTCTTTCTCTGTGACTGTATATTGCCATTCCCATTTAGTCAGAGTCCTGCTTGCAAATGCGATTGTATTAACATTATCCGAGTCCACTTCATCCAGTTGGTGTAAGTGCACTCCTAATCCATAGTCTGAGCTGTCACAAGACAAGTAAAATTTCTTGCTCAAGTCTGGGTGCAAAAGCAGCTTAGGATCGCACAGCTGTTGCTTTATTTCACCGGAAGCACCTTGGCATCCATCTGTCCAGTCCCACAGCACCTTGTTCTTCAGCAGAGTCAACAAATGTGGGTTACTAAGTGACTGACCACTTATAAACTTCCTATACCATCCACATAAACCAAGGAAACCTCTTAATTGCTTCTTACAGCGTGTCACAGGAAAATCCTTGACCGCTTATAGTTTGTCCTCCTCCAGTTTGATCCCCTGTGCATTAACGATGTGGCCAAGAAACTTAACCTCGCTCCTTCCAAAATCCGATTTCTCCAAATTCTTTGTCACTCCTGCTTCCTCAAAGGCCATGAGTACTTTTTCTAGTGTTTTAACATGCTCTTCCCAGGTTGCAATTGCTATCAAGATGTCATCAACGTACACAGTGACCTTCCCACTCAACTGCTCGCCCAGTACCTTATCCAATGCTTTAACAAAGGCAGATGTGGAAATATTAAGGCCAAATGGTAGTACACGATACTGGTAGCTTCCTCCTCTATACAGGAATGCAGTGAAGGGTCTTGAGTCCTTATGTAGAGGGACCTGCCTGTACCCCTATCTGAGATCAGTACTACTAAATACTCTTGCCCCATGAAACTTTTGAAGTAACTCTTCCAAATTCTCAGGTCTGTCTCTTTCTGGATAATAATTTTATTCACCGGACGTGCATCCAATACTACTCTGACATCGCCATTCTTCTTTTCCACAACGAACAATGGGCTGTTATATTGGCTAGTTGACCTTTCTATTATTCCCATTCGCAACATTCTCTGGAGCTCTTCTTCCACTGCTTCACGTTTCGATTGAGGTATCGCATAAGGCCGTACAAAAAATTGGTTCATGCTCCTTCAGTTGTAATTTGCACTCAGCTGCCTTGATTATACCAGGTTCACTTGAAAAAACTTGTCTGTCCCTTCACAGGACCATCATCAATTCTTCTTTGGTCTCACGGTCTTGATGCTCTAATAACCGGAGTTTCCGTTTGACAAAGGGTTCAATGTCTTCCGTGCTGATCTTGCCTTCCCATCTCCACTGCTTCTTGCTCAGAGCACCCGAATCTCCTTTCATAGCGCCATGTGGTGTTAGTTGCAGATCGGTATCACAGCATATCTTAGTCGTTCCAACTACTTCTTTGACATTGATCCTCTCTTTGAAGGCAATAACAATTTCCGTTCCTCCTTTCTACACTTCCACACATCCTTTTCCAAAGTTTAATTGAGCATTTTGTTCACTTAGCCAGCCGACCCCTAATATTACGGGCAACGCCAACCCGGGCATGACTAGTGCTGACACATCATAATCTTCATCGCCAAGCTTCATTGTGACTAAGATCTGTTCCTTAATAATCTTGCTCCTTGCACCAACGGGACCTGTGATACATATTCCATGAACAGGAAAACTGGGTATCCCCCTTCCTTGTTCCGACCACTTTGTATAGAGCTTCTGACATACTGCATTGACCTGGCTACCAGAATCCACTAAAACATCGATACAAGTACCAAAGATTTCTGCTTCAGTGATAGGCTGTATAGCTTCCTCACGGCCTTCACCAACTTCTTGCAATAAGTCTTCCACAATCTCTGTCACATTATTCAGCTTGCAAATAGACATAATAATGGGCCCTCCATCCTCTGTTCCTGATTGGGCCACACCAGTAACCTCCTCTAGTTTTCCGGTGTTCCTTCCCTACGCTGCTATGGGCTATGATTTGAGTCTCGCACCTGGTCATGTGATACATCGTGCCCTGGGTTCCGATATCCCTAGCCACCACTGTGTCCTCTGTGACTACCATGTCCACGGAAATTACCGCCATGTCTCCTGCCATTATTATTCCAATATTGTCCATCGTGTCTATTGTTATGGTTTACATGGGAATCTGTATTGGATTCGTTGTTCCCTGATACTCTACTATCAGCTTCTCCTCCTCCTGTTCCTCGTGAATCATACAACGTGTCTAATTGTCCTAAGGCTGACTTCATTGCCTATACGTCATCTCTAGGGATTGCTAGCAACTTATCCTGAACTCCTGTCGGTTGTTTACTTATGATCAGGGACACTATTGCTTCTGTCGTCATCGGTTCATCTAAATACAAGTTCCTCTCATAATAATCTTGGAAAAACTTCTTTAAGTTCTGGTCATGCCCTCTCGCAAACCTTCTACCTTGGTGTAGACTGTTACGTACTTCATTTTGCTTCTGTTGCAAAAATTCTTTTTCAAATTCAGCAAAGGTTGTACACTTGTGTCCTATTCTCATGCCCCAGGTACCAGCTTTACCTTCCAATCTTGCTGCAACAAAGCATACCTTTCACTGCTCGTCCCATAATTCAGGTAACACGCCCTTAAATTGATCTAGGAAATCTCTGGGATGCCATCTTCCATTTAGTTCGAAGTTCTTAAAATTCCCTATGCTAAGGAAGACCTCATAATTTTGAATACCAATTAAGCTACCTCAATGTTTCCATTATGTAGTAGTGATTTCACCTGGTTCTCCACCTGCTGACTGACCTGCTCCTCTTAATCTTTCCTACCTCACTGTACACCTCTTCTATTCGCCATGCATAAGCATCCTGGTTTAGTGCAACAGCTGATATCCTGTGTCTACAGTGTTTCAGTTCCTCATCTAGTGGCGGCCAGGGTGGTCGAGCGGTTCTAGGCGCTACAGTCTGGAACCGCGTGACCGCTACGGTCGCAGGTTTGAATCCTGCCTGGGGCATGGATGTGTGTGATGTTCTTAGGTTAGTTATATTTAAGTAGTTCTAAGTTCTAGGGGACTGATGACCTCAGGAGTTAAGTCCCATAGTGCTCAGAGCCATTTGAACCATTTGAGCCTCATCTAGTTGTTCGAAATGCTCGTCGTAAACCTCAGCCTTTTTAGTAAGTTCTTCCTTAACTTCTTTGACATCCGATTCTACCTTTTCAAAGCGTTTAGTATTGCCTGAAACGTTCTCCTCAAACCAAACTGTAAGTTCATCTATCCTTTGATGACTTGACTCAGCCAGCTTCCTTAGAGCCACATTAGTCTCGTCGATCTTTTTACTGAGTCGTTCGCTTATCTGCTCTACCGATTGCCTAATATCTTCCTTTAACTGTTTGTTGTTATGCTCTGCTGATCGCCTAATGTCTTCTTTATTATTATGCAATAATGTTCTGAGCAAGTCAACGATGGACAGGTCAGACCTAAGTTTACAGTCATCTCGTTTGGGCGTCTCCATGATTGGTGACGACACCGCATTTGGACTTCTCATCTCTGATGATAAACTACTGTCACCTATACCGGAATAGTTCGACATTTCACTACTCCTTGCTTCTGTTTTCGTCTCCACCTGATTACTTTCACCTAGAGAGACTGCTTCCACCTCCCTGTCTACTGCAGTTGCACCAAGCTCATTACTTGCCATATTGAACCACCGAAAGTCACTCAAGCAATAAGTAAACAAATCACAATAACGCTCATAGTACACATTGGATGATAATAACTACAACCAAACCACAACACCATATGCATTCAACGCTGTAATTCGTGCTCAGAAGCACACATAACATACAAGATCAAGTAACAGAAAAAAATGAATGAAATATAAGTTAACGTAAATATAGTTCTGCAATTGTATTAGCTGTTGTTAAAAATTAGACTACTAAATAAGCAGGGTCTGACAGTGACATTTACTGTACGATCGGCAAAGTAATTATGCCTCGTAATTTTATGAACAAAAGTATTTCAACTGTTACTGTCTCTAATTACATAATTATACAGCGCAATCTGCACTGCCAGTTAATTACTCTCGTTGCTCCAGTTGCGTGAGGTAACGTGATGTGCGAATTACTTTGCGTTGTCTGCTGGCTCCGTAGTCGCGGCTGTTGCGTAGCGCCGACTCAGTTGACGCCGTCCAGCTGTCAGCACTGCACCCTCTCTCTGCAATATTCGCAGCGTCGCTCCTAGGCGCCGCTCACGTCGTATACGATTATGGCTGCAAAAAAGTTTTCACTTTTGCCCATAGGTGCCACTAGCGTCCTCTTCCGGAATCGCTGCAGATAACTGTTCCCTTTCGCACATAGATGCCGCTAGCGTCGTCAAAAGCGCTCCACCGTGGAGTATGTTTACTTCGTAGCACTAGCTCTTTGTACTGTCACGGATCGGACGATTATATACACTGTGTCACAAGTTCTTTGACGTACACATCCCAGAGCTCGCGTGACGTCACTCAACAATCGAAACCAACAGTCACTGTTTATACACAAATCGTTCACACTTCAAGTTAATTATACGTCACTTCTTATCCGAAATTGCAGGTCCTGTCACGATCGCCATGTAACACGTCCAGGTACAGATGGGTGGGACTGTTTGTCGTTTCGACCGTGCGCCCTATTCCACACCACATACCTGATAATCCCGCGGCGGTCGTATTGTTCTGCTCCACACAGCTGCTGGCTTGCCTGAAATTATCTATCGAAATATGCAAGCGGGTTTATGGGAGCCACTCAACGTTAAAACACAACACTGTTCGACGTCTGCTATGAACAACTATATTTTGAGACGATTAAAGAAAATCGCAGGTTGCGCTGTTTACATTCTAATTCTTAGGTGTTTATCCCAATTAACGGATCATTACCAGTCCACAATAACACTCAGACGAGGGCACGCGTAACCGACACGACGCGGGTGATTGTTGATGATGTGGAAGCCGAATGATCCCACGAAAGTTCTTACGCTCGTCACGCATACACAGATTTCTTTTGGTACCAGTCCTCGATGACACTAGTAATGATATAGCACTGATTGTAGAGTTAATTATTCAGTTCTCAGTTCTCACTTGTACGAGCGTGCGCGTAACCGTCGCGGCGCGGCTGATTGTTGATAATGAGGAAACGCGATGATCGAACGCACGTCCTCACGCTCGCTACAAGACACTGGCACTTGAGTGCACTCTTTTATGGTAACTAATTTCTACTGATTCACATCAGTTCATTCTGGGAGACCGAACACGGCGCGGATGATTGATACAGTAAGGTACGACACACAACGAGAGGGTACACAAAAACGATATCAGCAGCACTGCTCATTTTTGAATTACTTCTTGACGCACTTTCCTCTGAATCATTTACTTATTTTATCACTTTACTGTAATAGCACTTGTAGCAACACTTCAACTTCCATACTAGCAACGCCTCTCTACACACTACACAACGTAACAGTTCCGCGTCCCATGCTCGACTCGACAGACGCAGCTGTCCGCAAAGATACTCCACAACTAAGCCAGCAATATGACAATACACTTACACCGTGAATAGTTTGAGCACGACAACTTTCCTGGAGGGTGGTAAATTCACTAACTTTGTTATGAACGCTTCGACAATTTACTGTTAAAATTTTGATATTCGAAGTGTCATTGCTTTGTACGCTATCTGATTTCGCTCTCTGCTTATCGACAAGAGAGCGTTCATCAGAGGACCTCAAAGTATTGCCCAGATTAAACACCCACATGTGCACTTCATCAGTACTTTGCTACCCGAGTACGGTAGCTGCTTCCTGCTTGTATTGTACCTCTGATTCTTCAAGGGAAGTGCTGCAATTCTCCACCCCACAACACAGGTAATATTAATAAGCGTTATGTCACTGTACCCGCCTTTTAGAGACCTTTCGAATACCATTTAATAAAATATAGCATTCCACTTTTAGAAAAAAGGAAAGAAAGAAAACATGCTTGAATATCAGTATTGATGCAGTAGTTCACTCTTTCAAGGGCGGTGGTTATTGATGTTACACACTTATTTTACGACTTCTGGTGGCCAAAATGGGCAGCAGTTCTCGTTGCCAGTGACACAGTTGAAGACGTTCTCCCTATATGGCATGACACTGGATGTCACATATGTCGCTTTCCTATTGTCGGTACATTACAATTTATTTGTTGGCTTGGGGCAATTTTGTGCAGTTTAGTTGGTATACGTTTTGAAGATCAAATCTGGCATGTATTTACTACCGGTACTTTAATTTTCAAGTAAGTATTTTCATATCTAAATTTAATTCATGCTGATGAGCATGAACCTTGGACCTTGCCGTTGGTGGGGAGGCTTGCGTGTCTCAGCAATACAGATAGCCGTACCGTTGGTGCAACCACAATGGAGGGGTACCTGTAGACAGGCCAGACAAACGTGTGGTTCCTGAAGAGGGGCAGCAGCCTTTTCAGTAGTTGCAGGGGCAACAGTCTGGACGATTGACTGATCTGTCCTTGTAACTCTAACCAAAACGGCCTTGCTGTGCTGGTACTGCGAACGGCTGAAAGCAAGGGGAAACTACAGACGTAATTTTTCACGAGGGCATGCAGCTTTACTGTATGATTCAATGATGATGCCGTCCTCTTGGGTAATATATTCCGTAGGTAAAATAGTCCCCCATTCGGATCTCCGGGCGGGGACTACTCAAGAGGATGTCGTTATCAGGAGAAAGAAAACTGGCGTTCTACGGATCGGAGCGTGGAATGTCAGATCCTTTAATCGGGCAGGTAGGTTAGAAAATTTAAAAAGGGGAATGGATAGGTTAAACTTAGATGTAGTAGGAATAGTGAAGTTCGGTGGCAGGAGAAACAAGACTTTTGGTCAGGTGAACACACGGTTATAAATACAAAATCAAATAGGGGTAATGCAGGAGTAGGTTTAATAATGATTAAAAAATAGGAGTACAGTTAAGCTATACAAAGAGCATAGTGAACGCATTATTGTGGCCAAGATAGACACGAAGCCCACGCCTACTACAGTAGTACAAGTTTATATGCCAACTAGCTCTGCAGATGACGAAGAAATTGATGAAATGTATGATGAGATAAAAGAAATTATTCAGATAGTGAAGCGAGACGAAAATTTAATAGCCATGGGTGACTGGAATTCGATAGTAGGAAAAGGGAAAGAAGGAAACGTAGTAGGTGAATATGGATTGGCAGCAAGAAATGAAAGAGGAAGCCGCTTGGTAGAATTTTGCACAGAGCATAACGTAATCATAGCTAACACTTGGTTCAAGAATTATAAAAGAATGTTGTATACATGGAAGAAGCCTGGAGATACTGACAGGTATCAGACAGATTATATAATGGTAAGACAGAGATTTAGGAACCGACGACTGTGCCGCTAAAGCGGAGTTATTGAACGCAGTTTTCCGAAATTCCTTGACCAGGGAAGACGAATGGAATACTCCAGAATTCGAAACACGAAAAGCTGTTAGCATGAGTTTCTTAGAAGTAGATACCCTAGGGGTTGCGAAGCAACTCAAATCGCTTGATACGGGCAAGTCTTCAGGTCCAGATTGTATACCGATTAGGTTCCTTTCAGATTACGCTGATACAATAGCTCCCTACTTATCAATCATATACAACCGCTCGCTCACCGATAGATCTGTATCTACAGATTGGAAAATTGCGCAGGTCGCACCAGTGTTTAAGAAGGGTACTAGGAGTAATCCATCGAACTACAGACCTATATCATTGATATCGGTTTGCAGTAGGGTTTTGGAGCATATACTGTATTCAAACATTATGAATCACCTCGAAGGGAACGATCTATTGATACGTAATCAGCATGGTTTCAGAAAACATTGTTCTCGTGCATCATTCACACGAAGTAATGACCGCTATCGACAGGGGATCTCAAGTTGATTCCGTATTTCTAGATTTTCGGAAAGCTTTTTACACCGTTCCTCACAAGCGACATCTAATCAAGCTGCGGGCCTATGGGGTATCGTCTCAGTTGTGCGACTGGATTCGTGATTTCCTGTCAGGAAGGTCGCAGTTCGTAGTAATAGACGGCAAATCATCGAGTAAAACTGAAGTGATATCAGGTGTTCCCCAGGGAAGCGTCCTGGGACCTCTGCCGTTCCTGATCTATATAAATGACCTGGGTTACAATCTGAGCAGTTCTCTTAAGTCGTCCGCAGATGATGCTGTAATTTACCGTCTAGTAAGGTCATCCGAAGACCAGTATCAGTTGCAAAGCGATTTAGAAAAGATTGCTGTATGGTGTAGCAAGTGGCAGTTGACGCTAAATAACGAAAAGTGTGAGGTGATCCACATGAGTTCCAAAAGAAATCCGTTGGAATTCTATTACTCGATAAATAGTACAATTCTCAAGGCTGTCAATTCAACTAAGCACCTGGGTGTAAAAATTACAAACAACTTCAGTTGGAAAGACCACATAGATAATATTGTGGGGAAGGCGAGCCAAAGGTTGAGTTTCATTGGCAGGACACTTAGAAGATGCAACAAGTCCACTAAAGAGACAGCTTACACTACACTCGTTCGTCCTCTGTTAGAATATTGTTGCGCGGTGTGGGATCCTTACCAGGTGGGACTGACGGAGGACATCGAAAGGGCGCAAAAAAGGGCAGCTCGTTTTGTATTATCACGTAATAGGGGAGAGAGTGTGGCAGATATGATACGCGAGTTGGGATGGAAGTCATTAAAGCAAAGACGTTTTTCGTCGCGGAGGGATCTATTCACGAAATTTGAGTCACCAACTTTCTCTTCCGAATGCGAAAATATTTTGTTGAGCCCAACCTACACAGGTAGGAATGATCATGAAAATAAAATAAGAGAAGTCAGAGCTCGAACAGAAGGGTTTAGGTGTTCGTTTTTCCCGCGCGCTGTTCGGGAGGAGAATGGTAGGGAGATAGTATGATTGTGGTTCGATTAAACCTCTGCGAAGCACTTAAATATGAATTGCAGAGTAATCATGTAGATGCAGATGTAGATGTAGATGTAGAGGTTTTAAATTCTAAGACATTTCCCGGGGCAGATGTGGACTCTGACCACAATCTGTTTGTTATGAACTGTAGATTAAAACTGATGAAACTGCAAAAAGGTGGGAATTTAAGGATATGGGACCTGGATAAAGTGACTAAACCAGAGGTTGTACAGAGTTTCAGGGAGAGAATATGGGAACAATTGACAGGAAGGGGGGAAAGAAATACATTAGAAGAAGAATGGGTAGCTTTGAGGGATGAAATAGTGAAGGCACAAGTAGGTAAAAAGACGAGGACTAGTAGAAATCCTTGGGTAACAGAAGAAATATTGAATTTAATTGATGAAAGGAGAAAATATAAAAATGCAGTAAGTGAAGCAGGCAAAAAGGAATACAAATGTCGCAAAAATGAGATCGACAAGAAGTGCAAAATGGCTAATCAGGGACGCCTAGAGGACAAATGTAAGGATGTAGAGGCTTATCTCACTAGGGGTAAGATAGATACTGCCTGCAGGAACATTAAAGAGACCTTTGGAGAAAAGAGAACCACTTGTATGAATAGCAAGAACTCCAATGGAAACCCAGTCCTAAGCAAAGAAGGGAAAGCAGAAAGGTGGAAGGAGTATATAGAGGGTCTATACAAGGGCGATGTACTTGAGGACAATATTATGGAAATGGAAGAGGATGTAAATGAAGATGAAATGGGAGATATGACACTGCGTGAAGAGTCTGACAGACCACTGAAAGACCTGAGTCGAAACAAGGCCCCCGGAGTAGACAACATTCCATTAGAGCTACTGACAGCCTTGGGAGAGCCAGTCCTGACAAAACTCTACCACGTGGTGAGCAAGATGTATGAGACAGGCGAAATACCCTCAGACTTCAAGAAGAATATAATAATTCTAATCCCAAAGGAAGCAGGTGTTGACAGATGTAAAAATTACCGAACTATCAATTTAATAAGTCACAGCTGCAAAATACTAACGTGAATTCTTCACAGACGAATGGAAAAACTGGTAGAAGCCGACCTCGGGGAAGATCAGTTTGGATTCCGTAGAAATACTGGAACACGTGAGGCAATACTGACCCTACGACTTATCTTAGAAGAAAGATTAAGGAACGGCAAACCTACGTTTGCCTAAGCATTTGTAAACTTAGAGAAAGCTTTTGACAAGGTTGACTGGAATACTTGCTTTCAAATTCTGAAGGTGGCAGGGGTAAAATACAGGAAGGGAAAGGCTATTTACAATTTGTACAGAAACCAAATGGCAGTTATATGAGTCGAGGGACATTAAAGGTAAGCAGTGGTTGGGAAGGGAGTGAACAAGGTTTCTAGCCTCTTCCCGATGTTATTCAATCAGTATATTGAACAAGTAGGTATTAAAATCCATGGAGAAGAAATAAAATCTTTGAGGTTCGCTGATGACATTGTAATTCTGTCAGAGACAGCAAAGGACTTGGAAGAGCCGTTGAACGGAGTATATAAGATGGACAACAACAAAAACAGAATGAGGATAACGAAATGTAGTTAAATCAAGTCGGGTGATGCTGAGGGAATTAAATTAGGAAATGAGACACTTAAAGTAGTAAAGGAGTTTTGCTATTTGGGGAGCAAAATAACTGATGATGGTCGAAGTAGAGAAGATATAAAATGTAGACTGGCAATGGCAAGGAAATCGTTTCTGAAGAAGAGAAATTTGTTAACGTCGAGTGTAGATTTAAGTGTCAGGAAGTCGTTTCTGAAATTTTTTGTATGGAGTGTAGCAATGTATGGAAGTGGAACGTGGATGATAAATAGTTTAGACAAGAAGAGAATAGAAGCTTTCGAAATGTGGTGCTACAGAAGAATGCTGAAGATTAGATATGTAGATCACGTAACTAATGAGGAGGTATTGAATAGAATTGGGGAGAAGAGGAGTTTGTGGCACAGCTTGACTAGAAGAAGGGATCGGTTGGTAGGACATGTTCTGAGGCATCAAGGGATCACTAGTTTAGTACTGGAGGGCAGCGTGGAGGGGAAAAATCGTAGAGGGAGACCAAGAGATTAATACACTAAGCAGATTCAGAAGGATGTAGGTTGCAGTAGGTACTGGGAGATGAAGAAGCTTGCACAGGATAGAGTAGCATGGAGACCTGCATCAGACCACGCTCAGGACTGAAGACCGCAACTACAAACACTGATGAGCTTCAGCGCAATAGTCACGACAAACACGTTTGTTTATTTCATAGTTTTGTTACTTTATTCCAGGTTAGCGGTGCTAACCACTGAGCAGCTGGGATACAACTTTCGTCTGGTGTGGCTAGGAGGTGTCGTAGTCACTCACAATGAAGTTAGAAAACTTCGTTTTGAGGATCTGCCATCAGATAGAGCAATAAGACTCTGACACTAACCCTGCATACGAACCCGACTATGATACTATTACTCTATCATGTTGCGAAGAAAGTAGCAGAGAATCAGATGATTTAATGAAATGTGATCGTCCATTATGCAATTATAAACAACTTTCCATGGCTAAAACTCCGTCTTCAGGGCGCCTTGAAGAAATTTTCAGCAATTAAATCGAAACGTAGGCAGTTACTTGTTTTAGTAGTTTGCAATGACGTTGCCCAATACCCAAAACTATTTTATCCAAAACAAATATTCTGGTTTGTAGATAAAAGGTAAGTGCTATTCGCTATGGTATTACCTTTACGGTCTGTTGCTTGTAAAATATAAAAGCATTATAGTGGAAGGACACAGAATATCTTGAATAAAGGCTTCTATGGGCTTTTCTAGTATGCATCTTCAGTGTCTCTTTCAGTTCTCTTTTGAGATATAAGAGAGATTTTACTTGCAGGTGAGTTCCATGAAAGCTTACACTACATCACAGTATCTCCTGGGCAAAATACACCTTTTTGATTGTCTATTTTGATGTTCATCCAGAGTGAATTTTGATGGTATAAAATATTGTATTCAGCTTATTGCTTACAGATTGTGCCCACTGAGCTCATCTTAGATCACATGCTCAAGAAATTTGGTAGAACCTATGTTCTCAAGATATCTGGTGCATAATTTCATGTATGATCTAAATTTGTGTTTATTTTGTATACTGTGCAAACACATTGTGACTCTCTTTTGTGTATTTATTGCTAGCCTATTTCGAGAAAAACAATCTGTAAGGGATGTTGTACACTTCTCAATTTCACACTGAAGCTCTTGTTAACACATTTGTATCACCTGCAAATATGGATTTGTGGTATGGACTGGCTATTTCTAGGTCATTTACAAGAAGCAAAAAAAGGATTAATTACAGTAGGACTTCATGTGATTTCCTTCCTAGAGTGAAAACTCAACTAATTGTTCTTTGTTCTCTAGGTATTATTTCTCCTTCTCATAGGCCAGTTTCATAATATGGATGCATTGCTGTTTCATAAGCAAGATGTGCCTGATGATGTTAAATGTCTTTGAGAAGTTTAGAAATGTTTCTGAAATGTGATCTTTGTGGTCTATTACAGTTAAAGCTTCATTTAAGGGCGCAAATATGGTAATTTCTGTAGCTTTAGATTTAAGAAATGGATGCTGCATGACTTAGCAGCAATTAATTTTGCTATGGACTTAATCGATTCTCATACACATTATTGTCATTATTCTGGAGAACCCATATGGCATTGAGACTGAGACGTAATTTGATAAACCGTTTTTTTTTTACTGTTTTGAAAAACAAAGAATATTGTGTCTGGCATTTTCTTACTGTCACAGCGTACAGAAGAATATATTTAATTATTATGCAGCTACCAGGCAAAACCATGGCAGTAGACAGATTCTTTTTCTTCTCTTCTTTTTTTTTGGTTGATGAAAATAGAAATTAATTGTTTTTGTAATTTTTGGGTTGAAATGTTGCAGCTGAGTCCTCCAGCAGGTAGTTAATGCTGTAGAATTCTGTCTGTTCTGCTGCTATTCACGTTCTTACAATATTCATCAAGGGTTTCATGTTATTGGTGGGGATTTAATATAAATCTCCTTAGCCTTTTATTCTTGTCTGATAACTCTGTTGAACAACTTCTTATGGGTTTTAAAACAAGCACGAAAATCGGTTTTGACACACTGCATAGTAAACTATTTATTTGAAATCTGTATCCCAGAAGTAATCAAATCATTTATACTAGTTTATGTATTTTCTGAGTGGGATAGACAATGTCCTTACAATTTTATTGCATACTCATTTACAATATAGCTAATATAATGTTTGTATTTTAAAATATTCAAAATAGAAAAGAAAACTGATTATAAATTACCATTGAAATATTAGTGAATTGTTAATTTTAATCTCTGAGTTGAACTTTGCAGGTTCTTGAAATTATAAAGAGAGAATGTAATTTTTGAAAAAGAAACTTGAATACACATAGTAGTGATGGGGTTTAATACAATAATAACTCTGAAATTGTACTTGTTCATCTGACTAAAATCCTATCTTTCTAGCATGTTGAATGTGTCTAGAAGAAAAATATCAGTCTATACAATTCTGTAAAATATTATAAATATTATAAATATAAATATAATATAATAAATAATAAATACAATATATATAATATAATATAATACAAATAAATTATATTATAAATATTATATTATATTATAAATATAATATAAATATAATATAATATAAATAAATATTATAAATACTCTCTTTCAAATTCTATGGGTGGCAGGGGTAAAATACAGGGAGCAAAAGGCTATTTACAATTTGTACAGGAAACAGATGGCAGTTATAAAAATCGAGGGGCATGAAAGGGAAGCAGTGGTTGGGAAGGGAGTGAGACAGGGTTGTAGCCTCTCCCCAATGTTATTCAATCTGTATATTGAGCAAGCAGTAGAGGAAACAAAAGAAAAATTCGGAGTAGGTATTAAAATCCATGGAGAAGAAATAAAAATTTTGAGGTTCGCTGATGACATTGTAATTCTGTCAGAGACAGCAAAGGACTTGGAAGAGCAGCTGAAAGGAATAGACACTGTCTTGAAAGGAGGATATAAGATGAACATCAACAAAAGCAAAACGAGGATAAGGGAATGTAGTCGAATTAAATCGAGTGATGCTGAGGGAATTAGATTAGGAAATGAGACACTTAAAGCAGTAAAGGAGTTTTGCTATTTGGGGAGCAAAATAACTGATGATGGTCGAAGTAGAGAGGATATAAAATCTAGACTGGCAATGGCAAGGAAATCGTTTCTGAAGAAGAGAAATTTGTTAACATCGAGTATAGATTTAAGTGTCAGGAAGTCGTTTCTGAAAGTGTTTGTATGGTGTGTAGCAATGTATGTAAGTGAAACATGGACGATAAATAGTTTGGACAAGAAGAGAATAGAAGCTTTCGAAATGTGGTGCTACAGAAGAATGCTGAAGATTATATGGGTAGATCACATAACTAATGAGGAGGTATTGAATAGAACTGGGGAGAAGAGGAGTTTGTGGCACAACTTGACGAGAAGAAGGGACCGGTTGGTAGGACATGTTCTTAGGCATCAAGGGATCACAAATTTAGCATTGGAGGGCAGTGTGGAGGGTAAAAATCGTAGAGGAAGACCAAGAGATGAATACACTAAGCAGATTCAGAAGGATGTAGGTTGCAGTAGGTACTGGGAGACGAAGAAACTTGCACAGGATAGGGTAGCATGGAGAGCTGCATCAAACCAGTCTCAGGACTGAAGACCACAACAACAACAACAACAACAACAACATTATAAATGGAACATTCTAACAAATTTATATGTATCCTGAGAACATAACTGGGAGTTGAAGAAACTTGCACAGGATAGGGTAGCATGGAGAGCTGTATCAAACCAGTCTCAGGACTGAAGACCACAAGTACAAGAACAACAACTTTATAAATGGAACATTCTAACAAATTTATATGTATCCTGAGAACATACTGAACTCAAATGAGAAAACTGTCTGCTAAATACAATAATTTAAGAAAAATTAAAAATTATTTCAACCAGAGGAAGACTGTATTAAGAGATTGCTGAGCTAACCAATCATCTGAAACACAGTACAAATGAAAAATGAGCGACAGGCAATAGATAAAGACATTTTACTGAATTTGTTATGAAACATGTAAAGTGAAAGACAAGGTTTGTGTGAAATATGGAGTATAAAACCTATACTGCTAATCAATGCAAACGTGCAATGCAATCAAATTATAATATTTGTGCTTTCTTTTGTAGTGTGGGACTTTCCCATCCCACAGGAAACCTCTGGGCGATTGGTACCTTTCCTTCCAAGTGTGAAACATGGAGAAAGCTATGTAATGATTTGGGTGGATGGTTGTATCTTGTTTTCCAGTGGATCCTATGAGCACACTGAAACTAAACCTAGTAGGTAATTAGTTGGAAACCATCCTAGGTGACGATTTTCATTCGACAGTACAGAAATTATTTTCAGCACTGAATTATTTCATATATGGAAATGCCCATATATGTTTCCTATACAAAGGTATGAAATAAAATACCTTCTATGGCAATCATATTCTCTGCATTTAAGTGCTATGTATCCAGTATGTTATTTACTGTATAACTTGCCCACAGAATCTCACCAGGAACTGGAACTATCTATATGCTAGAAATCATATAAAATCCCATTGAATGACTGTCATCCTAAATTGATAAACACTGACTACCAGGAAGACACAGATTGTTAAGGATTCCAAAGAAGGGTCTAAACCATATTTGATGAGGTTCGTATTGTTTTCTTCAACCTCTGCAAATATGAGTAAAAATTGCATTTAAAACGGCTTCTTATTCTTTTCATTTTGTTGATCTGGAAAGGGCTTTGTGGCCAATACACCTACCCAACAAGACTCAACTATTTCTGTCTATCTAACGTAACATTGTTTTATTGGTAGCTGGTATGCATTTTTCCTACATCATACAGATATTTTCCTGCCATCTACTTCGAGTACATCCTCTTCCTTGCAGTTCCGTTTATTTTTCCAGAGGGTGGTATATTATTTTCCAGAGACTAGTAGATTATGACTGCCAAGACTGTTATTATATGGCCAGTCCTGGTCAACCTTCCCTTTTTCGCACTTTGACAATGCTGCTGTGCATAAAAGACTCGTGTTATCTTGATTACCTGTCTTCATTTTTTTATTACTTTACCAGCTAAAAGCAGAAAAATTTTTCTTAAGATTTTCCTTTCAAATGTTAAAAGGTCTTCGTCATCTTTTCTATATTTTCATGTTTTGCATCCATGTAAAAACATTAGAATTCTCAGAAATCAATATAAACGAATTATGAAGTTATTGTTGATGTTCTTTCCCTTAGCATATTGGTTTACAGTAGGGAATACTAATTGTTGCTGCTAGATAAACATCATTTTTATATTTGCTCAATTTTTCTTTTTGGAAAGACTCACAAAGTACATGGCACAGTTTAATTTGTCTCTAAGCAAGAGAATATCAGTTAGATTTTTCTCATTTATTTTCTTCTGATTAATATATAGTGTTGTTTTCTGAACAATTTTTAAACAGTATTTGAATAACAATACATTTTTATAATATTTCTGCATCATTTTCATTTCTTTTGTTCTGGAAGTGCCTATTAATTTTGCATCCTCTTCTTGTAGTAAGATTTCTTTTGAGTCAGCTTTAGTAAATTCTCTGTCAATCTTCTCTGAGATGAGGTTACATAGTGCCATCGTCTAATGTATACCTTCCCACTTGCAGTTTCTCCTACCTGTAGGAATGTTATTCTGACTTTGTCCCACTTTGACCTTCAATGGTCTGTTGAAGGTTATCATGGGTCCATTACGTGCACACATGACATCACCAATGACCTTGAATGTCATCAAGATTACTTTAGATGAGAAATTAAAAATCCAAGATGTCAGTGGTGGGAATTTGTTTCAGAAAATATGTCAGATGACAGTCAGCTGGAAATTTAAGAAATGCAAGATGACATTGACAGGAAGTTTAAAAAATACAAAATGACACTTGTGGGACATTTTAAGATTGTGAGATGTCATTGGCAGGTATTTTTTAAGAATTGTTGAGTGTCTATTAAAAATGAAACAGGCAATCAGAGCACTTAAAAATGCAGGAGGAGGCTGCTGGAAATTTTTTCATTTCTTAGCCTCTATTAAAAACTACAACAGCTGACCACCTAGAAATGCAAGATGATGGTGGCAGTAAAATGTTTTGCATTCATTAAAGCGACACAGCAAAACAGTGTGTATAGTCCACCATATTTAAAAGTAACTTATGTTTTCTGCCTCTATTTCAAAATTATTCAGTAATAATACAGTACCTCCACATAAAAATATATATGTAAGCTTCACCTAAATTGGCACCATATTAAAAATTATGTGATTATTTATCAAAATTATATGAGCATGTGCACACACACACACACACACACACACACACACACACACACACACACACACACACACACACACACACACAAATGTTTATATCAAATTCTGTAGCTCATCAATAAATGCTTCATTCTTTCAATGAGATCCTTTAAGTGTCTGTAGTATCATTTCACACATGTAAGCTCATATAATACTTGGGCAACACAAGGGATTAAAAAATCAGCAATCATCCTTAGAAACCTAAGCAAACATGCTAAAATAAATACAACAATAAAACCATACTATAGGAAATATAGAAGGGTCTATAGGAAAGTTTTACAGGCAGCAAAAAGGCTAAGCAATGATTCATACATTAACAAGGGAAGCAATAAATTAAAATCGATTTGGATGGCTATAAGCAATAGCATAGGAAAATGTAAAACCAAGACAGACAATTACAAAATTAAAAGTGAGGGTAAAGTGATCGATGATGCTCAGCAGATAGGCAATATATTCAAAGAACATTATGTGAACATAACATTCAACCTAATTAAAAGTCTGTGCAATTCAAAGAACAAAAACATAAAAGTATCAACTTGTGAAAATACAATGTTTCTGTAGCCAGTAACAGAATGTGAAGTTAGAAATGCTATTAATAAACTAAAAAATAAAATTTCTTGTGGTATTGACGGAATTCCAGACAAGGTAATCAAACATAGTCCTACCAGTACAGATACTTACCTAACTGACATTATTAATACTTCTTTCAGGACAGGAGTGTTCCCATCAAAACTAAAACTCTCCATAATAAAACCACTTCACAAAAAGAACAGTATAGGTAACATAAATAATTATAGGCCAGTGTCATTATTGTCAGGTTTTTCTAAAGTAATCGAAAGAGTAATGTTTGAAAGGCTAGTTGACTTCCTGAATAAAAATAAAATACTGAATAATGCTCAAAATGGGTTAGAAAAAACAGATCCACAGAAATGGCAGTATTCCAATTCATGGAAATGGTCCTAAATGTCTTGGACAAGAATGAATTAAGCTGTGGGATATTCTTCGATTTAGCTAAAGTGTTTGATCTAATCAGCCATGACTTATTGCTTATGAAACTAGAATTTTATGGGGCCTGGGGACTTGCCTACAAATGTTTCAAGTATTATCTCTCTGACAGACAACAAAAAGTACAAATATGACATGAAAGCAAACAGTATCTTTCAGATTTCAAAAAAACTAACTATGGAGTGTCCCAGGGTTCCATGTTAGGCCCTCTGTTGTTCTTGGTGTATATAAACGATTTGCCAAGCCATCTTACAGTTGCAGAAATTGTGATGTTCGCTAATGACACTAGTATTCTCATAAAAGGATATGCCGAGGATAATCTACAGCAGAGTGTCTCTAGGAAAATAAATGAGACAGGAAAATGGTTTAGCGATAATGCTTTAATCATAAAGAAGGATAAAACGGTATTGATGAATTTCAGTAATATTAAAAATAAAGCTAGAAGAAGAGTAAAACCTGGAACTATATTATTGCACAAGGTCCACACACAAAATTAGTAAGTATATAGGTGGATGAGCATTTGAGATGGGAAAAGCATCTAGAAGTTTTGAGTAAAAAAACTAAGTAAATGCAGCTATGTATGAAGAATGCTTCGAGACTGTTGCAACACTGAATCATTGCTGTGTGCCTATTATACTTATATGAACAGTTTGCTTAGATATGGTGTGATCTTTTGAGGAAATACAGGTATGGCAAAAGAAGCTTTCTAACTTCAAAAAAGGGCTACTAGAATAATGAAAGGGGTCCCTGTAGAGTGTCATGCAGGGAAATATTTAAAGAATTTAAAATAATGACTCTTCCCAGCTCATACATCTATGAATGTGTCTGCTTCCTGAAAACTCATGAGGAATTTTCAACACTAAATAATCAGGTTCATAACCATGAAACAAGGAACAGAGATGATTTTCACAGAGACACCCACAAAAGAGCGCTCTACCAAAAAAGTGTAAACTACCAGCCCAAAATACTTTTTAGTGCATTGCCTGCTACAGTAAAGAAAGTTAAAGAATTTCATAAATTCAAGATAGATAAAAAACAAATTTTGCTTACACATAGTTTTTATAACATTGAAGACTACATGAAAATGGAAAAGCAATATTATTTACGTATAGTGATAGAAAATATTTGTATTTATTGTCCAAGTTTTTGAGACAAATTAAATACAATAAATTATATTGTAACTGAGTACATCCATACAATATATATTGTTAACAGATGAATAAAGAGATTGATTGTCTGATTGATTTCAGAATGATCAACATTATAATGTCAGATTAATGGTCAGTCACTTACTAAACTGAAGGAACTTTTAAACGAAATAAATGAAATTGATGTATTATATTTTTTTCAGGCAATAAATCACATACAAGTAACATTTATTGTTTTTCACTTCCACACAGACAAAATCACATTTATTTTATATTGCAGTACAAATAACGTTTTTGCATTCATATGTATACAGTGTATACATATATGTATATATACACAGAAAATCAATCAATGTCATCATTTTTTCAGGTCAGATATGTCGAACAGAACACACACCACTCAAATATATGCATTTCTGTATGAGCTTCACAGCTCATTGATGTTTATTCCAGTGTGGATGCACTATTATTGTCCAAATGGAAATAAATAATTTGCAAGTAGGAGGCTAATGGATGAGGGATGCTGCATTGTAGTGTGCGGTGAACTGAGAATTTGAGTCACACAGAAAGTGTATCCAGATGGCCAAGGCAGTTAGGGCAGGCATTCTAGAAAAGTGCAACACCGAGATTCAAGCTGTGGTGCAGCACAAATTTCCAACATTCGCAATTACATGGAAGTCATGAGTTTCACAATGGTGTCCCATTGGCTCTCACCATTGGTGTGCTTTATTTCGATGAGTCCCACAGCCTCTGACCAATGGCGTGCTTTGTTTAGGTGAGTATCCATGGCAGGTGCACCTGTCAGCATCACTTCATGGACATTTTCCTTATTACAGTAGTTGTGGTTTGAATGTCATCATTAGTCACATTCCGGCCCGTGAAAGAGTTACAGTGATTGGATGGAAACGCACACTGTAATCAGTCAAACTGATGGTATAGTTCGAGGATGACCACGGAAATCAAGCATCCTGATGGTCTGGGGATGCATGACTATCAACTCCATAGGGAACTATGTTACCATACAAGTAGCTTATTTGCCAGAAATACCAATGTCTAGTCAAATTATTTGTAATGTACAATCATATTTGCAGTACTCAATTGACATTTGAACACCAGTATCAACCGTTACAATACAAAGATTTACATTTACGTCATAAATGAAATGTAGACTCAAATTCATCAGTTCTAAATTGCAAAAGCAGACACGTCTGATATTTGTCAATTACAGTGCCATCTGCTACAAATGGGAAAAAATAGTTTGAGTAAATTGTATGTACTTTTTGGCATAGAATCTGAATGTTCAGAAAAATGGGCGCCTCTCATTTGAAAATACAGTTGACCTTGCCCATATTGGGAGGGGTGGCCAGTTCTAGCACTGATCGATATCCCTCCCACTAATATTAATTTTTCACACAGAAAATTTCTTTTTCTTATAATGCGTCGTTTTTGGGATATTTAGTTGTCTCAAGCAAAAACAAACACCATGCATGTAAAATTTAATCACCACTTACACAACATGTTTACCAACATATAACATGGTAGTATGCAAACTGTGGCCTCTGATCATGGTGTCAAGACGGCACATTTCACCTGAGATCGGTTACTCGTGATCAATATCTTGTTATTGTGCCTGCAAATATCGGAAATAGGAAACATATCCTTGATGTTCTGCAACTATTATTTAGACGAAAATGTCACAAGCTTCGTGAGGCTTCTACCATATGTAGCTATTATCTGTAGGACCATGCTACACCAAGAGATTAACAAAATGCTGTAGCAAGGGGTCTGTTTGTTACAATTTTGCTGTAACATGGAGAGCAATTTCTTATAATATCACTGTAAAATGGAGGACAATTTATTGCAGTTTTGCTGAAACATGGATGGCAGTTTGTTGCAGTTTTACTGTATCGTGGAGCAATTGTTCACAGTTCTATTGTAACATGCATCACTTTGTCACAGTTTTGCATTAACATGAAGCTATAACTGTTCGTTATAACATGGAGAGCAAGTTGTTGCAGTTTTGCTACAACACAGGACAGCTTGTTACAATTTTGCTGTAACTCTTAGTGATGTGAAATGGGAACTCGAAGAAACATCCACTGGTAAACCAGAACTAGGCAGATCTCATGTACTGATGGACAGGGTCTGTCCAGCACTGCAGGTGGGGTCATTATAAAGAATTGCATGAAATCAAAAGCACCAATCTCTGTTGAGTTAAAAAGTACTAACAGCAGTCCAGCTAACACAATGATTGTGGATAGGGAGTTAAAAAGAATGGACAACAGTGGTCACGCAGCCCCCCATAAGCCACACATTTCGGTAGTGAATGCTAATGAGGAGAACATAGCAAGTGCGATAACCTCATTTTCCAGAAACAACACTGAGTGGAAGAGGGTGAAAATACGCTAATATGTGTCTCATCTTACCCCTATATGTTCAACTGCTTCTTAGAAAATGACAGACAAAATTTTTGATGTACAGGCTGTCTATAATTAAAGTCCCAGTTTCAAAACGCTGCAGAAAGAGAAACACTGGTCAGAATAACGTCATATTTGAACAGCGTATTATTGATGCCGAGGGAAACGTCATGGAAAAAAATCTTTCCAATAGATTGCGCTGTAAGGGTATTAATATAAATAGGATCGGCTACAAATGACAAATGAATCGCATTACGACGGCTATTGTTTGGACTGCACACATCATGCCATGCAGACTGTTGAATGTGCATGACTGCACAAGTTCAGCAGTCAAAGGTTGTGGCACTTTTAGTCAGGTAAGCACATCCACCACAGTAAGGTTGTACTACATCGGATGGAAAAATAGGTTTTTAATTGTCATGAGGCCAAAAATCGAATAAAAAGCAAAATGTCATGGGTTTCTAATTATCATGAGACCAGCGCAAGACACGTCCAATATTCTATCCATTTTTTTCTGCCACAAATTGAAATCGAGAAACAGCATATTCCAAAAGAGATCAGAGAGTTTTGGGGGTCATGTTCACAGAACGCGTTCCACAGTGCGTGCCTTCAATTCAGCTACGTTTGTAATTGGAGCACTGAACACAAAATCTTTCTTGATAACGCAAATCTAGAAGTCACGTGAATTAAGATCAGGTGCTCTGGACAACCAAGCGGTGGGGAAACTACAGCTCATAATTCTAGTACTTCCGAAATGTCTCTGCAGCAGCCTCTTCACTGGCTGAGCAACGTTCAGAGGAGTGCCATTTTGCATAAAAACGATCCTACCCACACATCCACGCTATTGATTGTTTGGAATGACGTTGGAGTGCGAAAGACATTTACCAGTGACGGTTCAGATAACAGGATCTGCAGTACTCACCTCCTCGAAAAAATACGATCCTACGATTTATGATGTCGCCAAAACACACCACATAGTTACCTCTGGAGAAGGAAATAGTAGCGTTGATATGCGTGCGGATTTTCTGTTGCCCATGTACTGCAATGCTGAGTATTGAAATGTCCTTGGAGATGGAAAGGGGCTTCATATGTCAACAGAATGTTCCACAGCCATTCATTGTCCGCTTCGAAGCGAGCAAGAACTCCAGAGCGAACGTTTGTCTTGCTGGCAGGTCAGCAGGAAGCACCTCATGGACATAGGTGATTTTGTATGGATAGCAATGCTGGATGTTTCGTAGGATTTTATGCACCATACTCACAGGCATGTCCAACGTTCAGGCAATTCGCCATGCACTGCACTTTAGTACACCACTACTCGACCCCTCCTGCAGTGCTGTGACCACACCTTCGACAGATATTGGATCAACTGCTTCCCTCCTTCTGCCAATTGCACCTTAAGCGAATTTGTATTTTCGATTTTTGTAAACATTTTCTCTAGACCCTTAGCAGACATCGGAGTAATGTCTTTTTTCATGATCTTCAGTATTCAGTACTTTTGGACTACAGGCACACAGTCAACATTCTTGTAAACGAGCTTTACCAGCAGCACACGACTCTTCGCAGAGACAGCCCTGTCTGCTGTCTCGTACACAAACTGAGGAACAGCCATGTGTCGTACATTTGGGCGCGTGCATATTCTAATGCTTACAGCGCCATAATTGGTAAAATTTTCGTTAAATTTTGTTTTGTTCTGTGACGTTTCACTCTGTATCAATAATATACCTTTCAAATTTGACATCATTCTGACCAGTGTTTCTCTTTCTACAGCGTTTTGAAACTGGAATTTTAAATTATCAACACCCTGTACTGTATCTGCATTTTAGCACGTGCCAGGTTCAACCAAAGTGATGGTACAGCTGCTAGCATCGCAGCTGCAGGCTTTTGTGCCCCATGTTCGAAACCTGATTTTTGTTTATATTTATTTTTTATTTTTTCCATTTCTACACTACATCTAACATCTACATGGATACTCTGCAAATCACATTTAAGTGCCTGGCAGAGGGTTCAACGAGCCGCCTTCACAATTCTCTGTTATTCCAATCTCGTATAGCGCGCGGGAAGAATGAACACCTATATCTTTTCGTACGACCTCTGATTTCCTTTATTTTATCTTTGTGATCGTTCCTCCCTACGGAAGTCGGTGTCAACAAAATATTTTTGCGTTCGGAGGAGAAAGTGGGTGATTGGAATTTCGTGAGAAGATACCGTCGCAACGAAAAACGCCTTTCTTTTAATGATGTCCATCCCAAATCTTGTATCATTTCTGTGACACTCTCTCCCATATTTCACGATAATACAAAACGTGCTGCCTTTTTATGAACTTTTTCGATGTACTCAGTCAGATCCCACACCGCGTAACAATATTCTAAAAGAGGACGGACAAGCGTAGTGTAGGCAGTCTCTTTAGTAGGTCTGTTACATTTTCTAAGTGTCCTGCCAATGAAACGCAGTGTTTGGTTAGCCTTCCCCACAACATTTTCTATATGTTCCTTCCAATTTAAGTTGTTCGTGATTGTAATTCCTAGGTATTTAGTTGAATTTACGGCTTTTAGATTAGACTGATTTATCGTATAACCGAAGTTCAAGGCGTTCTTTTTAACAATCATGTGGATGACCTCACACTTTTCTTTATTTAAGGTCAACTGCCACTTTTAGCACCATTTCGATATTTGTTCTAAATCGTCTGATGACTTTATTAGTCGATAAACGACAGCGTCATCTGCAAACAACCGAAGATGGCTGCTCAGATTCTCTTCCAAATCGTTTATACAGATAAGGAACAGCAAAGGGCCTATAACACTACCTTGGAGAACGCTAGAAATCACTTCTGTTTTACTCAATGACTTTCCGTCAATTACAACTAACTGTGACCTCTCTGACAGAAAATCACCGCTCCAGTCACATAACTGAGACGACATTCCATAAGCACGCAATTTCACTACGAGCCGCATGTGTGGTAGTGTCAAAAGCCTTCCGGAAATCCAGAAATTCAGAATCGATCTGAAATCCCTTCTCAGTAGCACTCCGCACTTCATGTGAATACAGAGCTAGTAGTGTTTCACAAGAACGATGTTTTCTAAACCCATGTTGATTGTGTGACAATAGACCGTTTTCTTCGAGGTAATTCATTACGTTCGAACAAAATATATGTTCTAAAATCCTGCTGCATATCGACGTTAACGATATGGGCCTGTAATTTAGTGGATTACTCCCACTACCTTTCTTGAATATCGGAGTGACCTGTGCAACTTTCCAGTCTTTGGGTACGGATCTTTCGTCGAGCGAACGGTTGTATACGATTGTTAAGTATGGAGTTAATGCATCAGCACACTCCGGAAGGAACCTAATTAGTATACAGTCTGGACCAGAAGACTTGCTTTTAATAAGTGATTTAAGTTACTTCACTATTCCGAGGATATTTACTTCTACGTTACTCATGTTGGCAGCTGTTCTCGATTCGAATTCTGTAATATTTACTTCGTCTTCTTTTGTGAAGGCATTTCGGAAGGCTGTGTTTAGTTACTCTGCTTTGGCAGCACTGTCTTCGATAGTATCTCCATTGCTATCGCACCGAGATGGCATTGATTGTTTCTTGCCGCTAACATACTTCACATACGACCATTTATCTAGTCATGTCTGTAAAAGCCTGCTACATGAATGAATTAAACGATAAATGAATGAGGAAATCATTTGACATTTTTTCAGTGAAATTCCTGCAGTGTTTCGTGCTAGTAACATTTGAGGTGTTGCATTCTTGTTTCCGAGAAGTGGGGTTCAGTCAACCAGCAAGTATACCCATATAGTCCAGCAGCCTGCAAGAAGGGTCTTGTATTTAACTGCTGCTTTTTCCCCTTGAGTAAATCAGGAAAGGAAGCACATCATTTGCGAGTTACAGTAGTTCTCAAAGTGAACAGACAGCAGTGGGACCTCCTGCAAAATTAAAATTAAAAGGTAACGAAAATGAGCCTGTATCAGGAACCTCACAAACCGAACTTCAGGATGAGTCTATAAAAGGTGAATCTGTTGATATTCTAAACGAGTGCGACACTGCAAGCGTTAAACAAGAGAAGATGTAAATGGTGCAGTTTACTGTTGTATTGAACTGTTAGAGAAATTGGATGTACTCGTAACTAATAAAACGCAAACAACATCCAACCAGTCTAAAATCTTGGGAAAAGAAATGGCAGAAAAATCATCGATCTTATGAACGGTGGGGTGTTTGCTGATGAAACAGAATTCTTGACTGCAAAGGGAACCGTACAAAAAGCATGTGAAGGGCATACCACTCATGCAATTGTCAAAGGCAAACCTTCAAGGTCACCAGGAAAAAGTGACGATGAGTCAGAAATCGACCCAGTTCCACTAGACTTGAAAGTAGATTGAAATTTATATTTTTATAAATATATTCACGAGACTTTCGAGTAATGCTAAAATTTTTGGCAGGAAGTGCATAAGATAAAATAACAATCTTTCATTTTTGATTACAGATAATGGCAGTAAGACCTCCCGAACTTTATCCAAAATAGACATTGAAATCGATCACGTCAGAAAGCATACACAAACTAAAGGATAATTAGTAACTATGGTGATGGAAGGACCATGTGAAGAAATGTGAGAGAAACAATGAAAATCATAAAATGATCGATTTGTGGGTCTACCATCGTTATGAAGAAACCAGAAAGAACGGAAATCTGGCTACAACCCGAATGTTGTGGCAATGGAAGATGGCGGCAGCGGCTTCACTGCAATCCACAGATTTTGAATTTAAGCTTCTAAAACGTGATGTGATACCTTAAAGGCAAAGCATAGGATTTGGTTTCGACATGTTATCAAATAGCCGGCCGAAGTGGCCGTGCGGTTAAAGGCGCTGCAGTCTGGAACCGCAAGACCGCTACGGTCGCAGGTTCGAATCCTGCCTCGGGCATGGATGTTTGTGATGTCCTTAGGTTAGTTAGGTTTAACTAGTTCTAAGTTCTAGGGGACTAATGACCTTAGCAGTTGAGTCCCATAGTGCTCAGAGCCATTTGAACCATTTTGTTATCAAATATGTCAGCACATAGGAATAACATAAGTTCGGAGGATTATTGCAAGCAGTAGAGACTTTTCGCGTCTAACGTCTGCTATAACTCAGCAGTTTGACCCTGATTTTGTGATCAATACGTATCAAACCGAACGCGAATATCACACATCGGTAAACGAACATTGTCGCACTGAAGTGAAAATATTACGGAGCTTGATGTCAACCAACTACACCACTTGACACATTCTGTACCACCCAGTATGGTATAACACTGCTCAGAAAACTTGTGCCAAAAGCCTCCAGCTGTTTTCAGGAAGTTAGTGGACAGTTCGGTTTTAGAGTGCAACAGGATGTGAACCAACTAATGGGACAACATCCGGACGTGTACCTAAGTGCTACAAAATCCAGGAAGCTGACAGCAGAAACATACAATTATTTCATGAATATAATTATGCAGCTCTATGTTAAAAACGGAACCATTCTTGTTCATTATTGACTCATGGAATGGACAGAGCGACCCTTTGTTATACGACGAGAAATTCATGGGCGAAGATGGAGTGCCAACCTGTTCGTTGAAGATAATTCCTCTGAAGTATATGAGTATATGCCGTTCTGTCAGCCCTTTGAAGTACACTTTTACCGGCAAATCAAACACTTCGTCCAAAACCTGAAGAATGGCTCTACCCTCATTACAAAGCGAAGAGATATCAAAACTAGACGTAACGCAATAAAATCCATCTACTGATTCATAATCAACTGCAAGTGCCAGTATTCGTAAAAATGATCCATTATGTTTGATGATTGCCAACATGTGAAATCTTTAGCAATGTTAAAGACGTTTATTTCTGGAGTGTGATTCATACGAAGAAATGTGACTGTGACAAACCGACCTTTGCTCGATCTCTATGGTGTTCAGAATTCCTACACTTCAATGTTTCTGTGATTGGTCTTATCCGAGGATATCCACCTAATCTTCCTGCAGAATAAACATAAGAATAAAATATAAGAAGTGATATAAGAATTGATATAACAATGAAATATAAGAATTTGACAGTTTAAAAAGCTTATAATTCCTGAAAATAGCATGCACACATACACTGAAGAGCCAAAGAAACTGGTACACCTGCCTAATATCATGTAGGGCCTCAGCGAGCACGCAAAAGTGCCGCAGTACGACGTGGCACGGACTCAACTAATATCTGAAGTAGTGCTCGAGGGAACTGACACCATCAATCCTGCAGGACTGACCATAAATCCGTAACAGTACGAGGGGTGGAGATCACTTTTGAACAGCACGTTGCAAGGCATCGCATATATGGTCAATAATGTTCATGTCTGGGGAGTATGGTGGCCAGCGCAAGCATTTAAACTCAGAAGAGTGTTTCTGGAGCCACTCTGCAGCAGTTCTGGACGTGTGGGGTGTCACATTGTCCTGCTGGAATTAATCTCAAACTTTCAAAACAGCGAAAAGCTAATGAGCTCCTTCATTCACAATACCCTTCACATGCCAAAAAAAGCTATGGGTTTATTCTTGAATCGGGATTTTCATTCCTTTTAATTGAAAGGCGGTCTTTGGTACAAAAATAGACATATTAATTAATGGGACTTTATGTGTGGTTTTTAGGCTATATCGGCTACATTTGCATCGCTTGGACTGCATACAGTTCTTAATGCGTCTTGTGAATGATTGGACAGCCGATTACAGTATTTATTTTTCAAGTAGTTCAATTTTGAATAACTGAAATGGTGTTAAAATAAACTGTGTATAGTCTCGTATATTATTATAATTTCTAGGCATACATCTCCAGAATTAAATGTACTCCTACTTTTAACGATGTTATACAATTTGAACTTTAAGCTGCGTGTCGTGCTGTTTCATTTATCAAATGAGTCTTACGAAACGCACTATAAAACCAGGACCATTTGAGAACATCATGCTCAAAGTGATAAGGGCTCTCTACGAGAACGAAACAGCCTCAGATATTTCCAGCATCTGCAGAACTGTTTTTTATTTCTTCCAAATTTTCTATCAAATAGAGCCCCATGTCTTCATAAATGCTTTCGTTGATGGTTAAGTCTGATTAGAGCATAACAACAGTTGAAAAGTAGACAGTTCTTTTTCTTCAAGTTTATCTACATACAGTTGCACTTTGGTATCTAATGCAAATATTTTATTAGTCATTTGCCCAATTACCTTGTCTATTCCATGCAGCTCCAAATTAAGTTTCTTGACTTTTTGAATAATGTCAGGCAAGAAGGCTGTCAATGCACATCATTCATCATTATTAAGTTCAGCATAATTTTTACCTGTTTGCTGTAAGAATACCAAAAGTTTCAGATTTCAGACTGAAAAGCCATTCCAACACTTTTCCTTTGCTTAGACATCTGACAGCAGTGTGTAGACAACATATCGTAACAAGCTTGCAGTTCCACACGTAGTTCTTGTAACTTTTTGTTGATTAAGTTCGGGTACAAAAAGTAATATATCTCGCTTATGGCGATTTTCATAGCATCCTTCAAGTTGTTATTCAAAGTTTGACATACTAAACTTTCTTGAAGCAGTAAACAGTGAATGGAGAAAAATTTGGTCAGGCTTACTCCCTCCTAATCATCAGATACGAGAATATCGCCAGGAGTGCCACAGAGGAGTGTAACAGGACCGCTCTACTTCCTGTATATATAAAAGATCTGCCAGATAGGGTGAGCAGCAATCTGAGATGTTTGCTGCTGACACTGGTAGTATACGAGAAAGTATCATCGTTGAATGACTATAGGTTGATAGAAGATGACACAGAATTTCTATTTGGTGTAGCTTGCTATAAATGTAGAAAAATGTCAGTTAATGCAGATGAGCAGGAAAATCAATCCTTTAACGCTCGAATACAGTGTTAGCACAGAGATATGAAATGGAACTTCCACATAAGGACGTTAGTAGGGAAGGCGAACGGTCGACTTCGGGTTATTTGGAGAATTTTAGGAACTGTAGCTCATCTACGTATAAAGGAGACCGCATATAGGACAGCAGTGCGACCCATTCTCGAGAGCTGCTCAAGTATTTGGGATTAAAGAAAGATATTGAAGCAATTCAGAGGTGCGCTCCTAGATTTGTTATCAGTAGGTTCGATCAACAAGAATGTAACTTGGAGATGCTTCAGGAACTCAAATGGGAATCCCTGTATGGAAGACGTTCTTTTCGTGAAACGCTATTGAGAACATTTAGAGAAGCGGCATGTGCAGCTCACTGCAGAACGATTCTACTGCCGCCACCATACATTTTACGCGAGGACTGGGAAGGCAAGGTGAGAAATTAGGGTTTGTACGGAGGAACAGAGACAGTCGTTTTCCCCTTGTTCCATTTGGGAATGGAGCCGGAACCTCGCTAACACTGGTAAAACGTACCTTTCGGCATGCACTAAATTGTGGCGTGCGGAATATGTATGTGGATATCGATACTATTAAACCACTGTTTACACTGGTCGTTGACAGACAAACGTATGTACACATTGATATTAAATTGCTCGTAGGTAAGCTTTTATCTGCAAAATCTTTAATTGCCCCTATAAAGTCACATCCTTTTGTGTGACCGCTCACGTTTATAATTGTTAAGGAGTCTTTTTCTACTATTCCATCATTTGAGTAGTAACGAACAAATAACTAAAATTGAGTTACTGAAGCCATATCTGTACTGGATTCACATGGAAGACAACAATAATTGCATATTTTTGCATTCTTAATTACTCCATCAAACATATATTTTTAAATGTCTTCTACATGGCCCGGCAGTGAAAGGCAGGCTCTGCATGCTGGGCAAACAGCAGCTATGCAGAGTTCATATACCTGACTGCAAGATACTCGTATGATTGGCCTAGTCAGACACCAATCAATATCTTTGCTTAGCTGTAAAGTGCAGAATAATTGTAATGGGAGATGGCACGCCACTCTCTCACTTTAACAACATTGTCAGTCACATTAATATTCATATTTTAGGCCATGATCTCGGTCTTCCCCAGTACTACATTTAGTATGTGTGATTTATGACTTTTTTACGTAAGGAAATTGTGGGCCGAGTGTTGTTAAAACTGCATGTGTAAGCTTTAGAGAACTTGTACCCGACGCTATGTAGAACGTGGAGAGAGATGAATTGGGGGTCATGAATTCTGAGTGCAGCGACCAGGCTGTATGAGTCATTCTGCGAAGCAGCACCCAGTGGATCGTACCTGCAGAGGGAGTTCTGGCAATAACACTTCCCGCCTTTTGTTTATGGTCAGACGGGAGGGCACACGTTCACAAAACATTTTACCTGGACAAGGTGGCAGTCTGTCGCAAAGTTGGCCAGTTAGTGGAAAGTGGATGGAGGAAGCCATTTAAGAGAGACTTCTGTAAGCTGAGCCTTTGTGCAGACGAAGGGAAGGTCAGAAAACTCCATGCATTCTCAAGTTAGAAGCTGGGATGATACAGACAAAGCAGCTAGTGCACGTGTTTAGTGGAGGCAAGACTGTAACTCCCTGATGCCAGAAAGCCGCCAGGTTCTTTTAACGAGAGGCAAGAACATATATTTCATGCACACAACTGTCGGGGAAGCTTTACAGTCTTCTTTCAGAAACTGGAAATTGTCGGCCTGGAAAGATTAGATCTCTCCATATATGAGGGACTGGTTCAAATGGCTCTGAGCACTATGGGACTCAACTGCTGAGGTCATTAGTCCCCTAGAACTTAGAACTAGTTAAACCTAACTAACCTAAGGACATGCAAACATGCATGCCCGAGGCAGGATTCGAACCTGCGACCTAGCGGCCTTGCGGCTCCAGACTGCAGCGCCTTTAACCGCACGGCCACTTCGGCCGGCTATGAGGGACTGCAGTTCCGTCTAGGTAGATGTTTTTTTGCCGAAACATAGCTATGTTTACCGTGAGAACGATGCCTCCCTAGTCTAAAATCTTCTTTTTTCAGAGAAGAGAGATTTGGAGTCGCTGATTGGCTCCTCTCAGGATATGCAGAATAGAGGCTTGCTCCTCCAACGTGGGAACCCTGGTGCTATTTCTGGATTGGCTACCAGGCCAACAGAACATTCAAGAGGAGAGATTCAATGAGTACAGGATAGTTCGACTGGTTTGTGCAATGTGGGGATGGTTTCGTTTTTGATAACTCGGCTCCTATACCGAGGCTTAGTGGAAAGTGATTGTGATTCTTTGTTTTCTTCATCTTCTGGTCCTCCCCTGATGAAGAACTTCATGTCTTTCCATAATGGGTGAGTTTTGTGGTCTGTATATTGTCGCAGATTCTCAACTGTTCAAAAATGGTTCAAATGGCTCTGAGAACTATGGGACTCAACTGCTGAGGTCATTAGTCCCCTAGAACTTAGAACTAGTTAAACCTAACTAACCTAAGGACATCACAAACATCCATGCCCGAGGCAGGATTCGAACCTGCGACCGTAGCGGTCTTGCAGTTCCAGACTGCAGCGCCTTTAACCGCACGGCCACTTCGGCCGGCATTCTCAACTGTACCGACAGTGGAACTGCATATCATCTCAGACATTTCATGTGTCATGAGGTTGAGCTTATTCGTCCTGAGTTGGCCGCCTAACGTTTGACACGCACCGTCGTGCCTGTGAGTCAAATTGGTTTGGCCAGACCAGCAAACGGGTGCACCTCACACTGAAGTCTGACAGTATTTCAGAGCTCTGTTAAGGAAGTTTCCCGCATTCTGATAACTGGAACAGCAGATCGCATAGTTTACAAATTTTCGTGGACACGTCAAAACATTACAGCTTCTCCTCACCCACAGCGCGCCGTTTTCTGCTGTCGCTTGAATCAAGGTGAAAGGGTAAATGGTTCAAATGGCTCTGAGCACTATGGGACAACATCTGAGGTCACCAGTCCCCTAGAACTTAGAACTACTTAAACCTAACTAACCTAAGGACATCACACATATCCATGCCCGAGGCAGGATTCGAACCTGCAACCGAAGCGCTCGCGCGGTTCCAGACTGGAGCGCCAAGAACCGCTCGGCCACATCGGCCGGCGTGAAAGGGTAAGCTGCTGCTGCACCAACGTGGGGCTGTTAAATGATACTCACAGTTCCTTGTTCTCAGGTGAACCATAGTTCGTGGTTTACTTGCTCGTAGTTGGTTCCATTTGAATAGAGTTGGGCTTCACTGAGGAAACAAAGGCAGATTGCGTTGTAAAAGGGATTAGTTCAGGGGAGAATTTGTGTAGCTTCCGCCCCAATGAATGCTTTGTCAAACATTATCCCTTTCTGATTCGTGTTTGTCAAGTTTTGTGTAAGATTTATCATCTCGTTGTAGTTATATGAGGATTAATAAAACTTGTCACTATTTTGTAAACCTAATCAATCATACTCCCTCCACTATTCACTGTTTTTATTTTATTGTGGTGGTCCATGGGTACACCAGCAATTTAAGGTTCAGTCTTATTAAATTAATTAATCTGATTCTTTATTTAAGTTCTGAAAGTGACTGCAGGCATAGATAACAAAAGTACCATGAGTGAATTCATTAATTCATGTATAATTAAGGATGTAGCTCACGATTTGAAGGATACTGAGAAGGCAATACCTTTCTTTATGCAAAAATAATAACATTTAAAATCACACAGACATATATTTATGATCAAAATAAGCGACGGCTTGCAGTAATGGTTCAAATGGCTCTGAGCACTATGGGACTTAACATCTGAGGTCATCAGTCCCCTAGAACTTAGGATTACTTAAACCGAACTAACCTAAGGACATCACACACATCCATGCCCGTGGCAGGATTCGAACCTGCGACCGTAGCGATCGAGCGGTTCCAGACTGAAGCGCCTAGAACCGCTCGGCCACACCGGCCGGCTTTGGAGTAATCATACTGTGCTTACAATAATCATCTACAACACTTGGGTAAACTTCTCTGTCTGTGCTACACCATTTGCATGTTGGTAAATACAGCAAGAAAATTTGAAATAAAACCTCAACCTCACAGATCTTTCTTTCTATAAGATGAAGAGCTCTCGCAAACTTTGCTTCTATGATTATTTGTCACTTTTGTTATTGATAGTATTATTCCATAGCAGACATACGAGCAGCTAGGTGTCCCAAAGTACTAATCGCTACATCTCGTGCCATTCAGAACATTTCCTGTTGATTGTGGTCTGTTTCAAATTACTCCCAACCTCAGTGATCTAACACTTGTAACACTATAATTGCGTGATGATGTGTTGTTGGTTTTACAGCGCCAATGACGTTGACTTGTACTTAGACTTAAATGCGCTACTGAATATGAGACAGCATCACAAAAGTTCGATAAATTGGTTTGAAAGTCAGTTTTCCTTCTACCCGCTGCATTGTATTACAACAGCATTAATTAATTTAATATTTCTTGCTACAAATAAGTACCATATTTGAAGATGACCGTCTCATAATGCCCATTCACGAATCCATGTTACTTCCATCCCAAAATTTATATCACATCAACCGATCGGTATGAGTCGCGCAAGCACTTGAGTTGTCGGAACTGGAAGACAAACAATAAAACATTCCCCCCCTCACATCCTCTATCGGAGATTGCATATTAAGTAACTTTTGGGTAATCAGAGTTTCTAATAAAAAGTAGCCGGACTCTTGGTACATCAATTTTCAGTAGAAAAATTTATATGTCTTAAGAGCTTTCGAATCTTGCGGTGCCAGGCTATAGTGAAAGAGCTCTAAAGCAAATTCTAGTGCTTGTTTATTCTACTCGTTATATTTTGCGTACACTCTAATCCCAGTAGCGCCACAGTCAGTTATTTTCTCGTTTGTGGGGTTTGCTAATACTTTCTAAGGTAATCTTGACTGCTTTGTTCGTATTTTGTTGAGATCTTATATCAGTTTTTTTACACAGTACGATATGGACACGGACTATGCTTATTGCGAGCGGACACAGGGAGAACTGTCTGCTGTCCGTGAACAGTTGGAAGCTGCTTTGAGCGCAGTGGACAGGCTTCTGGCTTCTGCTCAAAGCGTCGGCGACATCAGGGCGCCGATGACGAATTCTGCGACACTTTTCGTGCCGTTGAAATCCCCTGGTGACCTGGTTGTCGCTGCGTCTTCCGGTAAGCATCTCACTGGTCAGTCCTAACGCGAGAGTGAATGGCAACAGTGCTTCGGGTGTCACTAGGCGGAAGTCAGAAACGGGAACAGGCCGCGCAGCTGTCTCCTTACGCCTTAGCAACAGGTAAGAGGTCCTACCCAGTGCTGATAATACTTCTGAGCAAGTGCAGGGTGCCTCTCCTTCTGGGCTAGCAGCGGATTTTTCTTCCAGTCTAGACAAGTGCAGAGAGCGGGTATGCTAGTCATTCGGAGCTCCAACGTTAGGCGGGTGATGTAGCTGTAGCCCCTCAGGGAAATAGTTTGCTCGGCGGAAAACAATGTGAGTGTGCACTTGGTACGTTTGTTTGCACGGGGGGAGGCGGGGGGGGGGGGAAGGGGGAGGAGGGCCGGGATGAGGTGGGGATTGGCGTCCGAGACATCGAGGAGGAGGCCCTGCCGGCCGGGGTGGCCGAGCGGTTCTAGGCGCTTCAGTCTGGAACTGTGCGACCGCTACGGTCGCAGGTTTGAATCCTGCCTCGCGCATGGATGTGTGTGATGTCCTTAGGTTAGTTAGGTTTAAGTAGTTCTAAGTTCTAGGGGACTGATGACCTCAGAAGTTAAGTCCCATAGTGCTCAGAACCATTTGAACCATTTGAGGAGGCCCTGCAGACGGCTATCGAGCGCACTGGGTGCGACTGGTTGCAAATGCCAGTCGCTTGGGTTCTAAGGCCATCCTCGGCTGCTTCAGCCGGGTGGCTGATTTGCTGAAGGTAATTAGCACCGCATGCAGGGTGCAGGCTAAGCTGTCTATTTGTAGGATCGTACCGAGGGTCGATCGCGGTCCTCTAGTTTGGAGCAGAGTAGAAGGTCTAAACCAAAGGCTCTGACGACTCTGCGACGGTATCGGATGCGAATTTCTCGATCTTCGCTAGTGGGTGGAGATCTGTGGGTTTCCCCTTAATAGGTCAGGCCTGCGCTACACGTAGGAACAGGCTGCTTGAGTAGCATGTGGCATACACATGGGGCTTGTAAGGTGCCTCTTTCGTGAGGAAGACGTTTTTACCAGTTTTAATAAATTATTGTCTCTTATTGATGTATTCACGAGAGTTAGGAAGTGCTGTAGTCCGTAGCCGGCCATGAGTCGGAGAGCATTTCCCACGCTGGCTGGCTAGGTGACGAAGCGACCATGTGTCGCGCGTAGTGGGGTGTGGCTCGGCGCTGGACCGTAGCATCAAGCGTCAGCCTGGGAAATATACATGACGGGAAGTACCGCCATCTTGGCCCCAAAGTCACCGATTTTGTTTATTTATATTTAATAATTAAAGTCATTTATGACAACATGAATACTAGGAGGAGCCTCTGGATGTTTAAAACTATTTATCATAATTTTGCCACGTTAAAATTCACACCCGTTCATTAACAAATGCATATCTTAGTAAGTACGAAATTGACCGGAAATCCACGAACTGTGACGAAACTAGTAAGAGATACGGACTGCACGCCAAAGTCGGCAGTCGGCGTTAAGAGCTCTTCCTGTCTTGTTCGATGGTAGCCATGCTCTGTTACGAGTAGTTTGTGACACGAGTGTTTCATTATTGATCTAATAGGAATAAAAGTGATATTACGGTATTCTGAATGTTAATTTCGATTAAATAAATACCCCAAAGTTGATCGACAGCAATTTCAGATAATTAGCTTCCACTGACAGAGACATCCAACGCGCCAATGAAGAATCTGCACCGCGCACAGGTAGGAGGAAATCCCCACCAAGGCGGATCAAGGAAGGTCCGACTTACACTCGCAAATTCCTGGTGGAAATGCTGACCAGTTATACTGTACGTCATATATACCACCCTCTACGGACTCGCGGCAAGCTGAGTAATAACAGTATCAGTTTAGAAGCGAGGGGGTCTTATAGGCTTTTCCCCTCCTCCCCTCCCTTCCCCCCCACACCACGTTGGGATCAGAGACGAACTGCCTGCCAAAATCGGTTACATCAGCCATAATGTTCTCAGAGAATGCTCGTCCTCGCAGGTCGGATATAGAAAAGATTAACACGATATTAGTAAACTGCAGGGGCACGCAAGGAGAAGTCCGAGAACTAGTATCGCTTATTGAAGATTATAATGCCCAGATTGTATTAGAAATAACAAGTTGGTTGAAACCTGAGGTGAATACCAACGAAATCCTAAGTAAATTGGATTATTTATCGTAAGGATAGGTTAGTCGCCGCTGGTGGCGGCGAATTTATTGCAGTAAATAACTCCATAATATCTAACGACGTTATCACGGGCCCCGAACGTCAGTTAATCTGGGAGAAGTTAAGCACCAGAGGTCGGTCAAAAATGATAATCGGATGTTTTTTTATAGACCATCTGGGTCAGGAGCTACAGTGATAGAGCGCTTCAGAGAACTTAAAGAAAATCGTTAGTAATTTTCCTGATCATGCTGCTGTAGCGGAGGTGGCTTCAGCTTGCCAGATACAGATTGGGAGAGTCACGCTGTTAGAACTGGTGCTAGAGACAGGGATTCGTGTGACATTATTTTGAATGTCTTGTCCGAAAATTATCTTCACCAGATAGATAGTGAACCAACTCTTAAAGGTAACGTCTTGGGCCTTCTAGTCACAAACAGGCCTGAACTTATTGAATCAACTAGCGTAAAGGAAAGTATCAGTGATTGTAAGGCTGTGATAGCAACTATGACTAAGGATTTTGCAAGGAATGTTAAGGAAAGGAGGAAGATATTTTTGATAAGAAAGAGCGACAGGATACAAATTGAAGAGTATATGAGTATTCAGCATCAAACATACAGTGATAAGGTCAAAGACGTGGAACACAAATGGAAGAACCTGAAAAGTATCGTTCAATGTGCCTTGTGCAAGTGTGTTCCGAGCAAGATGTTAAGGGGTGGTGAAGACCCACAGTCGTTTAACAGCCATGTTAGGAAACAGCTTACAAACAAAAGCCGAACGAAGCGAAAATGAGCGTGAGGAGCGCAACGAGAGAAGCACTTAATGATTAAAAGTGAAATTTTCTCAACCGATCTGATTAAAAACACTAAGAAGTTTTGGACTTATATAATATAAGTAAGTGGTTCGAAATCATCTATTGCCGCGCGGAGTGGCCGCGCGGTTTAGGGCGTCATGTCACGGACTGCGCGGCCCCCCCTGCCGGAGGTTCGAGTCCTCCCTCGGGCATGGGTGTGTGTGTTGTTCTTAGTATAAGTTAGTTTAAGTAGTGTGTAAGTCTAGGGACCGATGATCTAAGCAGTTTGGTCCGTTAGGAATCCACACACGTTTGAACATTTTTGAAATCATCTATTCATTCACTCAGTGACCATACTGGCACCGAAACGGAAGATAACAGAGAGAAGGCCGAAATACTGAATTCAGTTTTCCGAAATTGTTTCGCCGCAGGGGATCGTAATACAGTCCCTCTTTTCAGTCATAAAACGAACGTCAAAATAGCAGATACTGAGATAAGCGATCGTGGAATGGAAAGAAAACTAATCGCTTAGAAGTAGAAAAGCACCGGGAGCAGCTGAGGTACCGATAAGATTCTACAAAGATTATACGAAAGAACTTGCTCCCCTTCTAGCAGCAGTTTATCGTAGATCGCTGGAGCAACGTAGGGTACCTACCGACTGGAACAAAGCGCAAGTCAGTCCCGTTTTCAAGAAGGACTTAAAGACAGATGCATGCTGTTACATATCGTTGACATCAATCTGTTGTAGAATTAAGGAACATATTTCACGCTCAAGAATTATTACGTTTTTGGAGAACGAAAATCTCCTCTATTAAAATTAACCTTGATTCCGCAAACAGAGATCTTGCGACACTGTGCTCGCTCTTTTCCTCAATAAGATCCATAGCGCTGTAGATAACGGTTCTCAGGTTGATGCTGAGTTCCTTGACTCTAGGGAGACATTTAACACTGTCCTGCATTGCCATTTAGTGAAAAGATACGAGCTTATCAAGTATCCGACCAGATTTGCGACTGGATTCAAGCCTTCTTGCAGATAGAAGTGAACAAGTCACTCTTAACGGAACAAAATCGACAGATGTAAAGGTAAATTCCGGAGTGCCCCAACGAAGTGTGAAAGGACACTTACTTGTTACAGTGTATATACATGATCTAGCAGAAAATATCGGATGCTCTTTAAGACTTTTCGCAGATGATGCGGTTGTTCTACACAAAGTGTCAACGCCAGAAGACAGTGTCGATTTGCGGAGTGACATGCAGAGGATTGATGAATGGCACAGGCTCTGACAGTTGGCTCTGAACGTAAATAGATATAACATATTGTGCATACACCGGGAAAGAAAGCTACTACTCTACTACTACACTACTGATAACAAACTGCTGGAAACAGTATCTACCGTAAAAATCTAAGAGTAACTATTCAGAGCGATATTAAGTGGAACGATCATATACAACAAACAGAAGGAAAAGCAGATGCCAGGCTGAGATGCATAGGAAGAATTTCAAGGAAATGTAACTCAACCAAGAAGGAAGTGGATTACAAAGCGCTTGTCCGTCCGATTTTTGAATATTGTTCATCAGTCTTGGATCATTACCAGCTAGGATTAATAGAATAAATAGAAAAGACCCGAAGAAGAGCGGCGCATTTCGTCACGGGATCGTTTAGAGGGCTCGAGAGCGTCACCAAGATGCTCAACAAACTCCATTGGCAGACATAACAAGAGAGGCGTTGTTCATCACGGAGAGGTTGGCTACTGAAATTTCGATAGGGTCTTTCTGGGAAGAATCGTACAACGTATTACTTCCTTCCACACACGTCTCGCGTAATGACCACGACTAGAAAATTCAAGATATTAAAGCCAATACAGAGGCTTAGCGACAATCATCCTTTTCACGCGCCATTCGCAAGTGGAGCGGGGTAAGGGGGATCAGTTAGTGGAACCAGACGTACCTTCCACTCCACACCATTAGGTGGCTCGCGGAGTATGATGTCGATGTAGATAACAGCCCAGACTGACCACACTATTTACCCCTCTGACTCTGAGATAGAGGGTCAGTTTAGCTCACAGGGGAATTCACCAATATCAATTACAATTAAGCATATCTTAAAATAATATTGTCTATATAAATATTTTGCCGGACGTGGTAACTGAGCGGTTCCAGGCGCTTCAGTCTGGAACCGCGCGACCGCTACGGTCGCAGGTTCGAATCCTGCCTCAGTCGTGGATGTGTGTGATGTCCTTAGGTTAGTTAGGTTTAAGTAGTTCTAAGTTCTAGGGGACTGATGACCTCGGCTGTTAAGTCCCATAGTGCTCAGAGCCATTTGAACCATTTTTTTGAACCATAAATATTTTTGTTTGTTACTGAACAGGAAAACTGCACACTTAAGAGGCTCTCTTAAATTTAGTTAACGTTTTGTGTTCGGCTGTTAGTTGCTACATGCATACTACGTATTATACGAGGGTCATTCCAAAAGAAATGCACACTATTTTTTTAAATCCATCTTTTATTCCACATATTTGAAAGTTTTACAGTGTGTAGATACATCCGTTATGAACAATATTTTCATTTCTCCACATAATTTCCATCCCTCTCAACTGCCTTACGCCATCTTGGAACCAGCGCCTGTATACCTATCCGGTAAAATTCTGGACCAACCTGTTGGAGCCACTGTTTGGCAGCGTGCACAAGGAAGTCATCATCTTCAAACCTTGAAACTTCCTGGCAGATTAAAACTGTGTGCCCGACCGAGACTCGAACTCGGGACCTTTGCCCTTCGCGGGCAAGTGCTCTACCATCTGAGCTACCGAAGCACGACTCACGCCCGGTACCCACAGCTTTACTTCTGCCAGTATCTCGTCTCCTACCTTCCAAACTTAACAGAAGCTCTCCTGCGAACCTTGCGGAACTAGCACTCCTGAAAGAAAGGATATAGCGGAGACATGGCTTAGCCACAGCCTGGGGGGTGTTTCCAGAATGATATTTTCACTCTGCAGTGGAGTGTGCGCTCATGTGAAACTTCCTGGCAGATTAAAACTGTGTGCCCGACCGAGACTCGAACTCGGGACCTTTGCCCTTTGCGGGCAAGTGCTCTACCAAACCTTGTTCCACGAAGAGAGTCTTTCAGTTTCCCAAAGAGATGATAGTCACATGGAGCCAGGTTAGGACTGTAAGGCGGGTGTTTCAGTGTTGTCCATCCGAGTTTATTGATCGCTTCCATGGTTTTTTGACTGACACGTGGCCGTGCATTATCATGCAACAGCAAAACATTCTGTTTTTGCCGATGTGGTCGAACACGACTCAGTCAAGCTTGAAGTTTCTCCAGTGTCGTCACATATGCATAAGAATTTATGGTGGTTCTACTTGTCATGATGTCCACAAGCAAGAGTCCTTCGGAATCGAAAAACACCGTAGCCATAACTTTTCCAGCAGAAGGTGTGGTTTTGAATTTTTTTTTTTCCTTGGGTGAATTTGCATGATGCCACTCCATTGCTTGCCTCTTCATCTCTGGTGAAAAGTGATGGAGCCATGTTTCATCACCTGTCACAGTTCTTCCGAGATATTCATCTCCACCATTCTCATACTGTTCCAAAAGTTCACTGCATACCATTTTTCTTGTTTCTTTGTGAGACACTGCCAACATTCTGGGAACCCACCTGGCACAAACCTTTTTTAACGCCAACACTTTCAGTATTCTGCAAACACTTCCTTCCCCTATCCCAACGTAGCATGACAATTCGTTCACTGTGATGCGTCTGTCAACAGTCACCAATTGGTTAACTCTCTGCACATTGTCTGGAGTGTGTGCAGTACGAGGCCTGCCACTGCCAGGACAATCCTCAATATTGCCGTCCCCGCTTTCACCTCATAACCTGATTGCTCACAGACTAACTGTACTGCGATCGAAAGCGGCATCTCCATACACCTTTTTCAACCTCTTGTGGATATTTCCCACTGTCTCGTTTTCACAGCACAGGAATTCTATGATAGCACGTAGCTTCTGATGAACGTCAAGTGTAGCAGCCATCTTGAAGACATGCTGTGACGGCGCCACTCACGGGAACAGGTTGAACTAAGTTTGAAAACAAGCGGGAAGGATGTATCTACACACTGTAAAACTGTCACACATGCAGAATCGAAACTTTATTTTTAAAAAAATAGTGTGCATTTCTTTTGGAGTGACCCTCGTAAAATATAACTGGGAAACACGGGCCACACGGAAACTAGATTTGGGCCGTACGTGGCCCGTGGGGAACAATTTGACGAGCACTGTCCTAGCGGCTCACTGTTATTACAGCAGACCTGCCAGTCAGAAAAGTTGAAAACCCTCACATGCAACTTCCTCTACTACTGTCCAAGAGCGTAAGTAGCTGGCAGTAGGTCAGCCTGCTCTCATTACCCTTCATTTGTTCGACATCATAGGTTTTGAATTAATTGTTTGTGTACGTGAGTAGTTACCTTCATGACAAAAAATGGACTTTGTCTTCAATTAAATAGAAAAATGGTTTGTAAAGTGGCAAAATATTCTTAAACCTTGAGATAGGAATTCCATTCTAGACTAAAAGCAATTGCTTATAATCACTTATTTGCAATAAAGCAACACAGTATCACTAGAAGTGGCACAACGTATTCCAAAAGTACTGTAACAGTAAATGGACTTACTCAGATTCATATTACTGCAGAGCGATTAATATTGTCAAGTCACAGTCACACTCAAGTCAAAATCCTTCAAAAGTTTTAATGACGTTAGCTGCATTTGCGCGTTGAAATGTATCAGTGTTAACAGGTGAAAATTTATGCCATTCTGGAACTCGAACCCGAATTTCATGGTTTACGCGAGCGGTCGCTTTTTCCGCCTCGGCCATCAGTGTACGCTTCACTGCCGCCCCAAATTCTTAGCTGGTTACTGGCCACCGATGTAGCCACACTAACTCATGAATCCCGCACTCGAAATACCTGATTCCCGCGCGGCTAAAAACCACTTACATATCAGAGGTGGGGATATTGGTGAAAAAAAAAACGTGTAGTTCATAATGCGTGAATACCCCTAGTTTAGTCATCCAGTATTTGAGAATGAGAGCACTTAGGACTCGCAACAAACTTCACACGTAATTTCAAACCATTATGAAATTTTTCTGGCTGACGACCTCCACAAAATGATGAAAATGAAAAGTTTATCACTTCCTACATTTTCGCTGATCATGCAGTAAAACTGCCACTTCAGGCATGACCTTTTAATTTATTACGTCTTTACTACTGATTCCATTTACAAGATATTTCGCATACAGTGTCCACATATGTCACTTAATGTACCTAGAAAAATATATCATTATACGACACAGTTCAGGAGGTACGTCATAAACACTGAGATGCGTGAAAAACACTGAGATGCGTGAAAAACTGCTGCATCATGCATGACGTTTTAATTTATTACTTCTTTACTACTCACGCTGTTCACAACGCATTTCGCGGACAGTAGCGTCATATTCCGCTAGATGTACCTGCAAAACTGCGTCAATGTACAGCGCGTAGCTCAGGAAATACGTCATAAACATTGAACTGCGTGAGAATGAAACTGCAGGGCGAAATTCAAACGATACAGGTGAAATATGTGTACAAATTTGTAAACTACTGGTCATTAAAATTGCTACACCACGAAGATGACGTGCTGCAGACGCGAAATTTAACCGACAGGAAGAAGATGCTGTGATATGCAAATGATAAGCTTTTCAGAGCATTCACACAAGGTTGCCGCCGGTGGCGACACCAAGACGTGCTGACATGAGGAAAGTTTCCAACCGCTTTCTCATACACAAACAGCAGTTGACCGGCGTTGCCTGGTGAAACTTTGTTGTGGTGCCTCGTGTAAGGAGGAGAAATGCGTACCATCACATTTCCGACTTTGATAAAGGTCGGATTGTAGCCTATCGCGATTGCGGTTTAACTTATCGCGACATTGCTACTCGCGTTGGTCGAGATCAAATGACTGTTAGCAGAATATGGAATCGGTGGGTTCAGGAGGGTAATACGGAACGCCGTGCTGGATCCCAACGGCCTCGTATCACTAACAGTCGAGATGACAGGCATCTTATCTGCATGGCTGTAATGGATCGTGCAGCCACGTCCTGATCCCTGAGTCAGCAGATGGGGACGTCTGCGAAACAACAGCCATCTGCACGAACAGTTGGACGACGTTTGCAGCAGCATGGAGGAGGCGGAGGAGGAGATTAGTGTTTAACGTCCCGTCGACAACGAGGTCATTAGAGACGGAGCGCAAGCTCGGGTGAGGGAAGGATGGGGAAGGAAATCGGCCCTTTTAACGAACCATCCCGGCATTTGCCTGAAGCCATTTAGGGAAATTACGGAAAACCTAAATCAGGATGGCCGGAGACGGGATTGAGCCGTCGTCCTCCCGAATGCGAGTCCACTGTGCTAACCACTGCGCCACCTCGCTCGGTCAGCAGCATGGACTATCGGCTCGGAGACCATGGCTGCGGTTACCCTTGACGCTGCATCACAGGAGCACCTGCGATGGTGTACTCAACGACGAATCTGGGTGCACGAATGGCAAAATGTTATTTTTTCGGATGAATCCAGGTTCTGTTTACACCATCGTGATGGTTGCATCGCGATGAACACACATTGGAAGCGTGTATTCGTCATCGCCATACTGGCGTATCACCAGGTGTAATGGCATAGAGTGAGCAACTGGCTCGTCACAATACGCCAGTCACTACTCTTGATGAACTGTGGTATAGTGTTGAAGCTGCATGGGCAGCTGCACCTGTACACCCCATCCAAGCTCAGGCGTATCAAGGCAGTTATTACGGCCAGAGGTGGTTGTTCTGGGTACTGATTTCTCAGGATCTATGCACCCAAATTGCGTGAAAATGTAATCACATGTCAGTTCTAGTATAATATATTTGTCCAATGAATACCCATTTATCATCTGCATTTCTTCCTGGTGTAGCAATTTTAATGGCCAGTAGTGTATTAAATATGTTAAATATGTGTGAAATATATTCGACACGTGCTTACGTGGGCAAAGCCGTGGGTAAAAAGCTCATACTAAACCCTGGAACGACTTCAACCAAATTCGGTGCACGTGTTAGTTACAATCCAGAAAGCAATATTGTGGGGGTAAGACTCACCAGCCTCCTATTGAGGTGAGGGTGATAACGTGGAGAAAGAAAGCTGAGGAGGACATGGACAAGGATAGAAAAGAGGAGAAGATGAACAGGGTCAGGTGGGAGGAATGGATGGATAGAGAGAGGTGGAGCTGGACAGAGAGAGGGGGAGGAGGAGATGGAAAGAGGAGGAATGAGGAGATGAACATAGGGGAAGGAGCAGATTGACAGACAGAGGGGAGTGGAGAAGACGGCCAGAAAGAAGAGCAAGAGAGAATGGACAGAAAATGGAGGTAGGGGAGATGGACAGAGAGTGGAGTGTGGAGGAGGTGGACAGAGAGAGGGGATGGAGGAGATGGACAGGGGGAGGCGAAGGAAGAGATGGACAGAGAAAGGAATGAGGAAGACATGGACAGAGACAGGGAGAGGAACAGATAGGCAGAAAGAGGAGGGAGGAGAAGAGAAATAGACAAAGGAGGAGAAGGAAATGTACAGGGAAAGGGAAGAAGAGGAAATGAGCAGAGAGAGGGAAGGGAGGAGATGAACGCAGAAAGGAAAGAAGAGGAGATGAGGAGATTGAGGGGGAGGAGAAGATAGACTGAGAGGTGGGGAGGAGGAGATGGACAGAGAGAGGGGATGGAGGAGATGAACAGAGAGAGTTTGAAGCAGGAGATGGACTAATAGAAGACTGGAATAAATACATACGAGGACAACGCCAGGCACTCAGCTAATATATATGTATGTATATATAGCGTGTTCATTTTCATTGAAGACATTGAAATATGTCAAAAACTACACTTCGAATCAAAAACAGTTATAATTCCAACTTGTTTGTCTCGGCAGGGGACATCCAACGATTCCACGATGTACCTGCCACGCCACCCCGTACGTGGCTGGTGGGAGGAAACTTTGAAATCTTCAATGGGCACTCCCGTTTTTTCTTACAGATTACAATTCTACGACAAAATCTATATACGTTTTTGTCTTAAGCATTTTCTTCGTTTCCCCACAGAAACGCCTGTGCTGACATTCCCGCAGATATGCTCCTGTCCTGTGTACGGTCGTTTGAAAAGCGGAACACTAAATGTGTTGCAGTTGGCGGTACTACGTTTGAACAGTTACTCTAATTGGAAAAGCAGAGCAGCGTTCGCCTCGAGTCACGGCCACAGTGGCGCGTCGAGTAGTCCCCTGTTCGATAGGTCGGAGGAATAAAACGTTGCGAATGAGGTTTCCAATCAGCCGGCCGCAATGGCCGAGCGGTTCTAGGCGCTTCAGTATGGAACTGTGCGATCGCTACGGTCGCAGGTTCGAATCCTGCCTCGGGCATGGATGCGTGTGATGTCCTTAGGTTAGTTAGGTTTAAGTAGTTCTAAGTTCTAGGGGACTGATGAGCACAGATGTTAAGTCCCACAGTGCTCAGAGCCATTTGAACCATTTGTTTCCAATTAGATGCTACTGGTCTGTTCTACCCTCACAGCATGAAGGTGAGCTCCCACGTGCATTGAATATTCAAGGCCCATTAAGTAGCATGTCGTAAATTACGGTTGTGTATCCATTTCTATTCGTCCGATTACAGCGCCATCTGTGACAAAACGAAGAAAATGCTTCAGACGAAACGTAAGTAGATTTCGTCGTAGAATCCTAATCAGGATTAAAAGCGCGAGTTCCCATTGAAGATTTCAAAATTGCTCTCATCCACCCACACACGGTGTGGGGTCGGCGGTCGAGTGTGGTATCGTTGGATGTCCCCCTCCGAGACAAACAAGTTGGAATTATTTTTGATCCGATGTATGTCCAAACCAGAAAGCAGTGTCGTCAATGGAGTTCAACGCTTAGCGTTGAAAGCTCGTTTATTTCGGACACCAATGTGCAGCCAGAACAGAACTGTCCTCCTGAAACGCGAGTACAGCTATTTACACAAACATCCTATGTGCTAGAATTCTGCTCTTTGTTCAGACATAAGATATTCCAGAATATAAAAATACTACAAACCTAAATTATTTCAAAAACTTTCCAGAAATGATAAACAACAAATAAATACTAAGGGATAGCTTTGAACCAACGACCTGCAGCACATCAGCCAGCAACGCTAATCACTACACCATATTGCGTGCATTGCAGTTCATGGCATTGATCCCTGTCCTGGAAAAACAGTGACACACTGAAAAGACGTTCTGACTGGAGCTGACTGCAGCACTCTACATCTAGATCTTGTCAATGGTAGTCTTAATCGTAGCGCTTGCGAATCCTTGCATTCATTACATATCGCTGTATATGAGCGTCGAAGGAGCCCCTCTCGTCGAAACTTTGTCATCGTCGAGTGGAACTGCAGTTAACTGGAACCTCTTATCGTCGATCTTCTCCTCTGGGACGTAGCTGGGCTTCATACAGAGGTTGTGGACGACGTCTCTGTTCTTTTGTCTTCTTGATGAATGGTCGTAATCCTTACGTGACGTCTGACAAGTGACGATGGATACAATACCGACCAAAGTAGCGCTTTAGTAACTTTTCAGATAGTCCCACTTCCACACGGGTGTGAAACTCCCCATGCTGCATCTCACTTGCCGGTGCTTGGCGTTGTAGCGTACTTGGTCTTTCTTATGGGTGTCCAGGGTGCGGATGCAGGCCAGGTGTCCTGCTTCTTCGGTTCTGACGGTGATTGCCATCTGGTTGAAACAGAAACAGTGTATCCATTTTCATTTCGGCCTCACGATCGTGGAGCAAAAGAACTGTTTGAAGCCTGTAGTGTCTTGCTTCGCTGTGTTGTACATGAATTTCATGACTGACAGTACTGAGTCCCACACTCTGTATTCAGCATCAACATACATCGAGAGCATATCTGCCAACGTCCTATTAAAGCATTATGTGAGGCCATTGTAATATTTCTGGCTTATTCAGCCATCATATTAGGCTCCCGGAAGCTATTCCCAGGGCAGTGGAGATGCAAGAAGCATAGAGATGACGCAATGTGGGATGAGGTACCGGTGACAGATGTTAGATTCGGTACCATTCCCGTGAGAAATACCGCCTGCATGATGCTGCTGCTCTGTGATTCGTTGCTGTGTTCGGCGGTAGGGCGCCAAAACGTTAAATTTTAGTAGCTATTATTAATTAAACCTGTCATCCAAATTACTTCATTTTTTTTATAAACATCTCTCAACAGCCAGCTATCAATCAGTCGTTTCAAAATTATTAAAATCAAAGTATTACTAAAACAAAAGACTGACGATATTACTGCCGATGCACTTCGGTGGCGTTCGGGTCACGCCTTGCTGGCTTGGCGCACGAAGTGTCTCGGGCAGTCCGGCTCTCCAGTTCTGACCGTTCGAGTAGACAGACATGTTGTCTGTTATAGCAGTATTTGTTTCATGCAATATTATTTACTACAATTCCGACCGTCGCTAGGTACAGACATGTTGTATGTAATAGTAGTATTTGATTCATGTAATTTTATTCTCCAGTTCTGACGGTTCCAGTAGACAGACATGTTGTCTGTGGCAAGATATATTTCATGTTATTTTAGCCATATATAATGACTGTGGAAAGATATGTTCAATACGTTGTGATCAAGAATAGTTTCTTGTGTCTATATCAGTAAAAACGCGAGTGGCATCCCAAATGAGTTATAGTATATCGTAGCAGCTGTTCCTTGCGAAGTTAATTTCAGCCTCAAGAAAAAGAATCCACGACCTGCGTACTGTTTTCTGCGCTGGGGACATCGTCATCATGAAGACAGCAGGTTAGTGAAGTGTACAAGAACTTATGTATTCCGCACAGGGCAGTGGAAACAACTAGGCACCTCACGTGTACTACATGCACAGTACAAATGTGCTCAGTGACACGTCATCTGCAGTAATGCAGAGGAGGTAAAGAAGGATGAAAGTATTAACACTATCTCACTTTTATTCCTTTTTTCTTGCCGTATCATTCGTCTGTGGATGATAGATAGTTGTGTCGTGTGGGTGATGTCGCAACGTCAAATTAGCTCTGATGCTAATCTCAGTAGGATAACTTTTCCAAGGTCAGAGATCATCACTCGGGCTGTTCCATGCATATGTTCTACAAGAAACCTTGCAATTTCAAGAGCATCAGCAGGCAGCACAGCTTTGGTGACAGCATAGTGGATGAGGTAGTCAGTGCAAATAATTGTGAATCGATTCCTGATTGTCAACTCTAAGTACCTCCACGAATTGTCGATTTCAGTTTGGTGGACTGGGGCTGCTTCCAGCAGGATTGGTACCAGATGTCCTGAAGGTGATTACGGCACATGCTCCCATTGTTGGCATTCTGTTGTTGGCATTCCTCGCATAGTGTCAAATGAATTGGTAGAGATTTGGTCAGTGATACTTGCATCTGATACTGTCTACATTCATCACGAGTTCCATGTGACCAGATGCTGGAGCACGTGGAAATACTTCAGTATAGCTGGCTGTAGTTCCTACAATGACAAGCAACCAATTCTGCCTCATTGGATCATAGTTCTCCTCAAATAATACTCCATTTATTAATTAGCATTATCTTTTGGTCGGTCCCTCCTCTTCAAGGCTTCTATGGTTGCCAGGAGTACTGTGTCTTGTTCTGTTCAGCAGCAATGTCATTTAATGCAGCGAGGGCTAAAATTTCATCCACACCGCTGTGTTCTTCCAAAAGATTCCTTGAAAGCTAGTCGGTGTCCTTGTGTTTGTGTCCCCTTCTACATACCATTGTGGTGACATACACCTGAATCCTTAGTGTCCATCTCAGCAGTTGACCAAACTGATCCTTCAGGATAGTCAGCCAGCAGAGACAGTAGTAGTCCATCACAGCGATGAAGGATTTGCCAGATAATTACGACCAGCTCTTGTCGATGGCCCAAATAACTGCAAGGCACTTTTCACTGCTGTAGAGTAATTCATCTCCGACTTCGAGACTACTCTGGTGCCACACAAGGAAGTTATCACCTTTCCAGCACTTCCTGAATTTGCACTAAGACTTCGTGTATCCCATAAACGCTAGATTTTGTGTGAAATTCCGTCTCGGAATTCTCGTTATATGATGCTACGACTCGAGAAGATGTTAGCGCCTCCTTTAGGGCAGGAAAGATCTTTCTTGCACCCAATTCCAGGAAAAGCTGGCATCTGCATGGAGTAGTGCTTGCAAGGGACGTACCTTGGTACAGAAGTCCTTAATGAATTGTCGATAAGATGTTAGCGCCTCCTTAAGGGTAGGAAAGATCTTTCTTGCACCTCATTCCAGGAAAAGTTGGCATACGCATGGCGTAGTACTTGCAAGGGACGTACCTTGGTACAGAAGCACTTAATGAACCGTCGAGAGTACGAGCACATTCCGAGAAAACTTCTCACTTCACGAATGTACCGAGTCTGAAAATCTGTACCTGTCCTTACTTTCTCTGGATCGGGATGGACGCCTACGCCATTCACTAGATGTCCCAAGATTTTTATTTCTTGGATGGGAAACAGTCATTTTTTTTTATACGGGCAGAGGCCTGCAGTCTGATCCGTCTTCAACATAGTTTTAGGTGACTTAGATGTTCTTAAAATGTCTTCGAAAAACGACAGTGTCATCCAGTATGTATTTAAGGTGTCGAAACATGACATCCATCATAAGTTCTTAAGCAGGTATGTGGGTGGAGCATTGTAGTATCCAAACTTCGTGATTTTAAATTCATAAAGAAAGTCAGAAGTTATGAAGGCAGTCCTTTACTAGTCAATCGCTTTAACCTCGATTTTCCAGTAGTCTGACTCCATGGCCATAGTTGAGAAACACTTTCCTTCTTTAGTCCGCAGCTCGTAGTCGTGCGGTAGCGTTCTTGCTTCCCGCGCCCGGGTTCCCGGGTTCGATTCCCGGCGGGGTCAGGGATTTTCTCTGCCTCGTGATGACTGGATGTTGTGTGATGTCCTTAGGTTAGTTAGGTTTAAGTAGTTGTAAGTTCTAGGGGACTGATGACCATAGCTATTAAGTCCCAAAGCGCTCAGAGCCATTTTTGAACTTTCCTCCTTTCAAGCAGTCTAAGGTGTCACCAGAGTGCGGCAGTGAATAGACACTTTTCTTTGTGATTTTGTTCATTCGTCAGTAGTTGACGCAGAAATGCCATCTGCCATCCTTCGTCTTCACAAGGACCACAGGAGAGGACCAAGAACCATCTCATGGTTCAACGATTTCATTTTTCACCAGCTTCCCCACTTCTTTTTTTGCGCATTTGTCTCGCATCGGCTCATGGTCAGCATGGTTAATATTAGGGGGTTGTCAGATGCCCAGATGTCGCCAACCCCATACACTCCACCAAACGATGTCACGTCATAACCATGCTCAAATCCAAATCTGTGCGAAGGGTCGTCAAGGAAATAGAACACTTACCACAGTAAGCACGTTTGTTACAAACACCTGCGTACAGCCAGAACAGAATGATCTCCTAGATGGAGAGTGCAGCTGCTTTTGCAGTCATCGAATATTACAGAATATACAAACTTTCAAACATAAATTATTTCAAGAACCTTCTATCAACGATAACACACAGCATGCCGGACGGCGATGTTAAACCACTACGCCACGCTGCATACGGCACAGCATATGGCAATATTGTAGAAGTATTTTAATTTTACTATCATAGTAATAATAGATTACTACAGTCATTGAGTGAAAATATTATGATGAAGTGGAAACAGAAAATTTATTTCTGGCTTCATAGTTTTAAAGTCACTCCAGCCTAATTTACGTCTTGTATTTTATTTGGCCCAGTAACTTTTATGTTTACAGTTGTTGTTGTTGTGGTCTTCAGTCCTGAGACTGGTTTGATGCAGCTCTCCATGCTAGTCTATCCTGTGCAAGCTTCTTCATCTCCCAGTACCTACTGCAACCTACATCCTTCTGAATCTGCTTGGTGTAATCGTCTCTTGGTCTCCCTCTACGATTTTTACCCTCCACGCTGCCCTCCAATGCTAAATTGGTGATCCCTTGATGCCTCAGAACATGTCCTATCAACCGATCCCTTCTTCTAGTCAAGTTGTGCCACAAACTTCTCCTCTCCCCAGTCCTATTCAGTACCTCCTCATTAGTTACGTGATCTACCCATCTAATCTTCAGCATTCTTCTGTAGCACCACATTTCGAAAGCTTCTATTCTCTTCTTGTCCAAACTATTTATCGTCCATGTTTCACTTCCATACATGGCTACACTCCATACAAATACTTTCACAAATGAATTCCTGACACTTAAATCTATACTCGATGTTAACAAATTTCTCTTCTTCAGAAACGATTTCCTTGCCATTGCCAGTCTACGTATTATATCCTCTCTACTTCGACCATCATCAGTTATTTTGCTCCCCAAATAGCAAAACTCCTTTACTACTTTAAGTGTCTCATTCCCTAATCCAATACCCTCGGCATCTCCCGACTTAATTCGACTACATTCCATTATCCTCGTTTTGCTTTTGTTGATGTTCATCTTATATCCTCCTTTCAAGACGCTATCCATTCCGTTCAACTGCTATTCTAAGTCCTTTGCTGTCTCTGACAGAATTACAATGACATCGGCGAACCTCAAGATTTTTATTTCTTCTCCATGGATTTTAATACATACTCCGAATTTTTCTTTTGTTTCCTTCACTGCTTGCTCAATATACAGATTGAATAACATCGGTGAGAGGCTACAACCCTGTCTCACTCCCTTCCCAACCACTGCTTCCATTTCATGCCCCTCAACTCTTATAACTGCCATTTGGTTTCTGTACAAATAGTAAATAGCCTTTCGTTCCCTGTATTTTACCCCTGCCACCTTCAGAATCTGAAAGAGAGTATTCCAGTCAACATTGTCAAAAGCTTTCTCTAAGTCTACAAATGCTAGAAACGTAGGTTTGCCTTTCCTTAATCTAGCTTCCAAGATAAGTCGTAGGGTCAGTATTGCCTCACGTGTTCCAATATTTCTACGGAATCCAAACTGATCTTCCCCGAGGTCGGCTTCTACTAGTTTTTCCATTCGTCTGTAAAGAATTCGCGTTAGTATTTTGCAGCCGTGACTTATTAAACTGATAGTTCGGTAATTTTCACATCTGTCAACACCTGCTTTCTTTGGGATTGTAATTACTATATTCTTCTTGAAGTCTGAGGGTATTTCGCCTGTCTCATACATCTTGCTCAACAGATGGTAGAGTTTTGTCAGGACTGGCTCTCCCAAGACTGTCAGTAGTTCTAATGGAATGTTGTCTACTGCCGGCCGGAGTGGCCGAGCGGTTCTAGGCGCTACAGTCTGGAACCGCGCTACAGCTACGGTCGCAGGTTCGAATCCTGCCTCGGGCATGGATGTGTATGATGTCTTTCGGTTAGTTAGGTTTAAGTAGTTCTAAGTTCTAGGGGACTGATGACCTTAGAAGTTAAGTCCCATAGTGCTCAGAGCCATTTGAACCATTTTGTTGTCTACTCCTGGGGCCTTGTTTCGACTCAAGTCTTTCAGTGCTCTGTCAAACTCTTCACGCAGTATCATATCTCCCATTTCATCTTCATCTACATCCTCTTCCATTTCCATAATATTGTCCTCAAATACATCTCTCTTGTATAGACCCTCTATATACTCCTTCCACTTTCTGCTTTCCCTTCTTTGCTTAGAACTGGGTTTCCATCTGAGCTCTTGATATTCATACAAGTGGTCCTCTTTTCTCCAAAGGTCTCTTTAATTTTCCTGTAGGCAGTATCTATCTTACCCCTAGTGAAATAACCCTCTACATCCTTACATTTGTCCTCTAGCCATTCCTGCTTAGCCATTTTGCACTTCCTGTCGATCTCATTTTTGAGACGTTTGTATTCCTTTTTGTTTGCTTCTTTTACTGCATTTTTATATTTTCTCCTTTCATCAATTAAATTCAATATTTCTTCTGTTATCCAAGGATTTCTACTAGCCCTCGTCTTTTTACCTGCCTGATTCTCTGCTGCCTTCACTACTTTATGCCTCAAAGCTACCCATTCTTCTTCTACTGTATTTCTTTCCCCCATTCCTGTCAATTGTTCCCTTATGCTCTCCCTGAAACTCTCTACAACCTCCGGTTCTTTCAGTTTATCCAGGTCCCATCTCCTTAAATTTCCACCTTTTTGCAGTTTCTTCAGTTTTAATCTACAGTTCATAACCAATAGACTGTGGTCAGAGTCCACATCTGCCCCTGGAAATGTCTTACAATTTAAAACCTGGTTTCTAAATCTCTGTCTTACCATTATATAATCTATCTGATACCTTCTAGTATCTCCAGGATTCTTCCATGTATACAACCTTCTTTTATGATTCTTGAACCAAGTGTTAGCTATGATTAAGTTGTGCTCTGTGCAAAATTCTACCAGGCGGCTTCCTCTTTCATTTCTTACCCCCAATTCATATTCACCTACTACGTTTCCTTCTCTCTCTTTTCCTACTACCGAATTCCAGTCACCCATGACTATTAAATTTTCGTCTCCCTTCACTATCTGAGTAATTTCTTTTATTTCATCATACATTTTTTCAACTTCTTCGTCATCTGCAGAGCTAGTTGGAATATAAACTTGTACTACTGTAGTAGGCGTGGGCTTCGTGTCTATCTTGGCCACAATAATGCGTTCACTACGCTGTTTGTGGTAGCTTACCCGCAGTCCTATTTTTTATTCATTATTAAACCTACTCCTGCATTACCCCTATTTGACTTTGTATTTATAACCCTGTATTCGCCTGACCAAAACTCTTGTTCCTCCTGCCACCGAACTTCACTAATTCCCACTATATCTAACTTTAACCTATCCATTTCCCTTTTTAAATTTTCTAACCTACCTGCCCGATTAAGGGATCTGACATTCCACGCTCCGATCCGTAGAACGCCAGTTTTCTTTCTCCTGATAACGACGTCCTCTTGAGTAGTCCCCGCCCGGAGATCCGAAGGGGGGACTATTTTACCTCCGGAATATTTTACCCAAGAGGACGCCATCATCATTAACCATACAGTAGAGCTGCATGCCCTCGGGAAAAATTACGGCTGTAGATTCCCCTTCAACCGTTCGCAGTACCAGCACTGCAAGGCCGTTTTGGTTAGTGTTACAAGGCCAGATCAGTCAATCATCCAGACTGTTGCCCCTGCAACTACTGAAAAGGCTGCTGTCCCTCTTCAGGAACCACACGTTTGTCTGGCCTCTCAACAGATACCCCTCCGTTGTGGTTGCACCTACGGTACGGCTATCTGTATCGCTGAGGCACGCAAGCCTCCCCACCAACGGCAAGGTCCATGGTTCATGGGGGGGATGTTTACAGTACAGCATATTAAATCTTAAACAAACATCCTAATTACAACTAAATGCCTGTTATGTATACATGATAAGATTCAATGGTAGCAGCTGCAGGATTTTCATGTGCTTGTGTGGTTTATGCATATCAATGATACTGACTATGTTATTGACTCAGGGATTTTGGAGGAACTCATCCAGTCTATAGAAGGAACTAGCTTCACTAGCTGTTATACATTTTAGAATAATAGACAGGGTGAGTCACATAAGACGTAACACCCCTTTTATTTCGTGAACGATTACACATATGGAAACACGGTTTTCGGCGGATAGAGCGTCGAGGGGAACGTTTCTATTTTTTCTTAAGAAAGTACTTTTATCTGAAATGGAACCGTACACTTTTTATGACTGTATTCGATAGCTCTTGAGAAAACAATTACAGTGATGCAGCGTTTCTTAATGTTGACGTTCAAACCTGTCGTAAAAAAATTCGAGAAATGTCTTAGAATTTGAGAGCACAGTGGCCGGAATCGGCATTAGCGGTACAAACAATCCCAAATAGAGCTCTCGTGCTACGCTGTTGTCAGAATGTCAACACAGTTGCCTGTTTATTTGTCTGCGCTACGGGCCGCTCATTTCTGCTTCAACATTCCTTGCGTGCAGACATGTAGACCAATGAGGAGAAGTTGTATACACTATTTTTATATGGTGAATGTAAAAGAAATGCCGTAGGAACAGTACACTGATATAGGGCTGTCTATCCGGATCGCTAAAAGTCCGACGCGCTAGGCGATATGGCCTGTATAAGAAGCTAGTGCGGACAAGCTGATTGAACGTCAAAAAGGATACAAGAAAGAAGACTACAACTGGTAGAGGACACGAAGAAGCTGTCCTGGCTACAACGCTTATGAATCTGCGCAGTGGAACGAGACATATCGCCAAGGAATGTGGAAACAGCCAGACGAGTGTGATTCGCATCCTGCACCGAGACAATTTCTGTTCCTTCATCTGTCACTGCATTGGGCATTCGATGACCGTTATTTCCAACTTCGTACAGAATTTTGTCGGTTTGCCCTTCAGCAACAAAGAGCCGACCCTACGTTTTTCCAACGTGTGCTCTTTACTGACGAAGCAACGTTTACTAACCACCCTAACGTAAATTTGCCTAACATTGGCTACTGGGCAGCCGAAAATCCACACTGGCTTCGTCAAGTGCAACATCGACGGCCGTGGAGTGTGGTTTTGGGTGGTTGCCAAATCATTGTTAGTAAATTGTTTATTTCATTTTCGTGTGTACGAAATTACACTGCAATGTCAAATAAGTCGACAGCGTGTATTCCACGTAGCTGGTAACACTATCATTGCGCCCTTACGTTCAGCATTTTTAATAAAGTGTTTAGTTCAACGAGTGTATCCCATATGATATAATTTAGGGCAGTGTAGGTACAGACAGTAATCTGATAGCATGTATTTTACTTCTAAGAAGCACACTGCCACGTATAGAAAAATATAGGTCAAATCTCCCTTCTAACATTTACATATTTAATACAGCAGTGGCTTTTTGCAGCCTATAAGACCTCTTTATTTTGGAAGAATGAACAATTGATTTCTGTGTTTCAGCTCCCGTAAATCTGGAAGGATACACAAATGTGAAATGGTTTTCCTAAGCCATTTGTGATACGCTAGATTCTAGCCTACGTCGTATTTCCACATTCGTAGCTGACCTTATATCTAGGTCGTAAATTGGTTCAATGGGAATTGAAGCTTTATTCTCGTAGCGCAGGCCTAACTTACGGTATACAACATCGCAGCCTGGTCCGAGACGCCTGCTTGGCAGTATTTGCATCGAAAATGCCGTTTCCGGCCACCATGCTCTCGAATCCTAGGAGATTTCTCGAAGTTAATTATGACATGTTTCAACGTCAACATTAACCAAGCAGAAAGATGCGTGCCTCTCGACGCTCTAACATTTGCCGAAAACTGCATTTGGATATGTGTAATCGTTCACGAAATAAAAGGGGTGTTAGGTCTTATGTGGTTCATCCTGTATATTTAGCAACACAGTAGTACCGTTTTTTTAAAAGACACTTTTTAGAGCCAGTTAAAATCCCTTACATTTTTTGTGTTTTGATGCAGTGTGGTAACTTGTTGAAGGTTTATTTCCTGCTAGAAGTGACCACTCTTGTCTCAGTTTTGTTTTTGCATATTCACTATATAGTGCCACTTTCTGTCGCATATTATATTTATGAACTGTTTCATTTTTAAACAGTAGTTGGACTCCTCTACCCAATACTTTCTTAATGAAACTTGTAAATTCCAGAATGTATAAACAACGTAGTAACAGAATTTGTAAGTTCTTAACAGTGGCTTGCATGATCTGCTAGAGTTATAGTTTCTATGATTATTACAATTTTATTTTGGGCAATAAAGTAACTTCCGCTGACAGGT